>NW_021822854.1:0-90000 GCF_901001165.1 Salmo trutta | reverse complement strand
TCAGTCTATTTCCTCCAGTAGAGGAGAGGTTTCTTCAGTCTATTTCCTCCAGTAGAGGAGAGGTTTCTTCAGACTATTTCCTCCAGTAGAGGAGAGATTTCTTCAGACTATTTCCTCCAGTAGAGGAGAGGTTTCTTCAGTCTATTTCCTCCAGTAGAGGAGAGGTTTCTTCAGACTATTTCCTCCAGTAGAGGAGAGGTTTCTTCAGTCTATTTCCTCCAGTAGAGGAGAGGTTTCTTCAGACTATCTCCTCCAGTAGAGGAGAGGTTTCTTCAGTCTATCTCCTCCAGTAGAGGAGAGGTTTCTTCAGTCTATCTCCTCCAGTAGAGGAGAGGTTTCTTCAGACTATTTCCTCCAGTAGAGGAGAGGTTTCTTCAGTCTATTTCCTCCAGTAGAGGAGAGGTTTCTTCAGTCTATTTCCTCCAGTAGAGGAGAGGTTTCTTCAGACTATTTCCTCCAGTAGAGGAGAGGTTCCTTCAGACTATCTCCTAATCGGTTATATCTATTCAACCTTTAAACTAGGAAGCTCCAGAGTTATAAACAATAGTTTTTTCAACAGAGAGCTCAACATGTGGATTAGGGTGTGTGTCTGTTAGACTACTTGTTACAAGATGGGGTTGCAATGGGGCTGTATGTAACTGTGTCCTATAGAGGGATCCAGATAGGAGAATCAGTCCTATTGCCTACCACTGATAACACATGGTAGAACCTGATTACACGCACAACAACCCACTCCTCAGTCAGACAGATCCCTCCCACTCCTCAGTCAGACAGATCCCTCCCACTCCTCAGTCAGACAGATCCCTCCCACTCCTCAGTCAGACAGATCCCTCCCACTCCTCAGTCAGACAGATCCCTCCCACTCCTCAGTCAGACAGATCCCACCCACTCCTCAGTCAGACAGATCCCTCCCACTCTCAGTCAGACAGATCCCTCCCACTCCTCAGTCAGACAGATCCCTCCCACTCCTCAGTCAGACAGATCCCACCCACTCCTCAGTCAGACAGATCCCTCCCACTCCTCAGTCAGACAGATCCCTCCCACTCCTCAGTCAGACAGATCCCTCCCACTCCTCAGTCAGACAGATCCCTCCCACTCCTCAGTCAGACAGATCCCACCCACTCCTCAGTCAGACAGATCCCTCCCACTCCTCAGTCAGACAGATCCCTCCCACTCCTCAGTCAGACAGATCCCTCCCACTCCTCAGTCAGACAGATCCCACCCACTCCTCAGTCAGACAGATCCCTCCCACTCCTCAGTCAGACAGATCCCACCCACTCCTCAGTCAGACAGATCCCACCCACTCCTCAGTCAGACAGATCCCTCCCACTCCTCAGTCAGACAGATCCCTCCCACTACTCAGTCAGACAGATCCCTCCCACTCCTCAGTCAGACAGATCCCTCCCACTCCTCAGTCAGACAGATCCCTCCCACTCCTCAGTCAGACAGATCCCTCCCACTCCTCAGTCAGACAGATCCCTCCCACTCCTCAGTCAGACAGATCCCTCCCACTCCTCAGTCAGACAGATCCCTCCCCCTCCTCAGTCAGACAGATCCCTCCCACTCCTCAGTCAGACAGATCCCTCCCACTCCTCAGTCAGACAGATCCCTCCCACTCCTCAGTCAGACAGATCCCTCCCACTCCTCAGTCAGACAGATCCCACCCACTCCTCAGTCAGACACAACTGTCATTAACCTTTCACCTTCATGTATCTACACTTCCTGCAATCAACACGTGTTGTTGTTGTTTACCAGAGCAGTTCCGGCCGGTAGGAGTCTGACAGAGGCTGAGGGAAGCGGTGGGAAAAGCTTGGAGCGGTATCCACATCACAACCGTCATGGCAGCGAGCCAAACCCGGTCAAACCTTGTCCATATCCACGACGGCGGGCGTCTGCGCTCGTGACGCCCCGCTCGGAGATGCATCTCATGGGCAGGAGTTGCACACTCTCTCCGGTGGCTTTTGGTCTGGGATGGAGGTCAGCCGAGGGAGAACATACATTTTCCGACACCGAGGGAGTCTGCGGTGCCGAGTCCCACCGGCGGCTATACAGGTCTGAGTTGCTGCTGGTGGTTTGAAATGGTCCGATGCGCTGTATGTGTGAGAGAGAGAGAGAGAGAGAGAGAGAGAGAGAGAGAGAGAGAGAGAGAGAGAGAGAGAGAGAGAGAGAGAGAGAGAGAGAGAGAGAGAGAGAGAGAGAGAGAGAGAGAGAGAGAGAGAGAGAGAGAGAGAGAGAGAGAGAGAGAGAGAGAGAGAGAGAGAGAGAGAGAGAGAGAGAGAGAGAGAGAGAGAGAGAGAGAGAGAGAAATAATCCTGAAATGAAAGTCTTCTAATCGTCAGGTTGAGCCACTACTCACGACTGTTTGGCAGTAGGTTGTAACTCTTCAGATGGTTTCCTCTTGGTGTCACTGTCACTCAGTGAAGATGTGATAGGCTAATGCCTGTGATGTCTGCGCGATTAGTTGCCTAGCAGGGGAGGAGGTGCCAAGGATATCCTAGAACTCCGATTGGTTTACGAGATGGGTGTAAATGTGAATATGTGTGTGTGTGTGTGTGTGTGTGTGCATGTGGTACCGTGTGGTCACGTGTGGCTCAGTTGGTAGAGCATGGTGTTTGCAACGCCAGGGTTGTGGGTTCGATTCCCATGGGGGACCAGTATGGAAAAAAATATATATAATAAATGTATGAAATGTATGCATTCACTACTGTAAGTCGCTCTGGATAAGAGCATCTGCTAAATGACTAAAATGTAAAATGTACCGAAATGTGTGTTATGTGATGCGAACGGGGGTCTGTGCAGTGGCACAATTATTCAATTGACTTAGCTCCCACCAAAACTGGTTGTTGAAATTCAATTAAGCCCCTGAATCTCGTGAAACATGTTTCCTCTGGGCAGCTGGATGACACAAATCAAACAAAGAGTTGCTCAGACCTGTGGTTTTAAACTTCCGGATCATATCAAACGCAGCTGGCTCCAGCACATCAGAATCAGGGTTATTAACACTTTCATCACACACACACATACAGATGGATCTTTTTTTGCAGCTGCGTTAAATCAGATAACAGTGTTTGACTTCTCAGTTGAGAGGGAGAGAATATGTAGGTCCCTGGATCTATTTCTCTTTTCTCCTCAGGTCTCCACTTCACTTCTCACTGTGGTGTGTGTGTGTGTGTGTGTGTGTGTGTGTGTGTGTGTGTGTGTGTGTGTGTGTGTGTGTGTGTGTGTGTATGAAGCACAATCCCCTGTTTGTGTGAGTTCACCGTCTGGAACGAATTGGTAACACTGGAGCCCACAGATAACCCCAATTAGCTATCCGTGGTATAGAGAAGGTCACACACACACACACACACACACACACACACACACACACACACACACACACACACACACACACACACACACACACACACACACCTGTGTCCTGATGCCGTAGTTGTATTGCATGGTTTTACCCAGACACACAAAGAGCCAAACAGGAAGAGGAGATATCATGCCGTCACATGTAAATCACTCACATCAAGTTTATAAAGCTCCCCTCTATATCTATTTCCCCCTTACCCCTCCCCTCTCTCTCTCCTTCTCTCTATTTCTCTCCTCACTGTATCTCTCTCTCCCATCTCTCTCTCTCATCTCCCATCTCTCTCTCTCCTTCTCCTCTCCCATCTCTCTCTCTCTCTCTCTCTCTCTCTCTCTCTCTCTCTCTCTCTCTCTCTCTCTCTCTCTCTCTCTCAATTCAATTAAGTTTATTCCAATATGGCATAGCAGTCAGACCAAATCAAATCAAATGTATTTATAAAGCCCTTCTTACATCAGCTGATATATCAAAGTGCTGTACAGAAACCCAGCCTAAAACCCCAAACAGCAAGCAATGCAGGTGTAGAAGCACGGTGGCTAGGAAAAACTCCCTAGAAAGGCCAGAACCTAGGAAGAAACCTAGAGAGGAACCAGGCTATGAGGGGTGGACTGGGGACAGCAAGGAGTCATCAGGCCAGGTAGTCCTGAGGCATGGTCCTAGGGCTCAGGTCCTCCAAGAGAGAAAAAGAAAGAAAGAAAGAAAGAAAGAAAGAAAGAAAGAGAGAGAGTACTTAAATTCACACAGGACACCGGATAAGACAGGAGAAATACTCCAGATATAACAGACTGACCCTAGCCCCCCGACACATAAACTACTGCAGCATAAATACTGGAGGCTGAGACAGGAGGGGTCGGGAGACACTGTGGCCCTGTCTGACGATGCCCCCGGACAGGGCCAAACAGGCAGGATATAACCCCACCCACTTTGCCAAAGCACAACCCCACACCACTAGAGGGATATCTTCAACCACCAACTTACCATCCTGAGACAAGGCCGAGTATAGCCTACAAAGATCTCCGCCACGGCACAACCCAAGGGGGGGCGCCAACCCAGACAGGAAGATCACGTCAGTGACTCAACCCACTCAAGTGACGCACCCCTCCTAGGGACTGCATGGAAGAGCACCAGTAAGCCAGTCACTCAGCCCCTGTAATAGGGTTAGAGGCAGAGAATCCCAGTGGAGAGAGGGGAACCGGCCAGGCCGAGACAGCAAGGGCGGTTCGTTGCTCCAGTGCCTTTCCGTTCACCTTCACACTCCTGGGCCTGACTACACTCAATCATAAGACCTACTGAAGAGATGAGTCTTCAATAAAGACTTAAAGGTTGAGACTCTTACTTGGGTAGGCAGACCATTCCATAAAAATTGAGTTCTATAGGAATAGTAGAAAGACCAGACGTCTTTTTGTCCTCGTCCTGTCGTGTCCAGTGTATATATCTTTTTATATCTTTTTTCTTCGCATATCTTTTTTATATTTTTCCTAAACCTCAACTTCAATATACTCTCCTGCAACCCGCCTCACCCAATGGGGTATGGATCTGCTATGTTCTAAAGTATTTTTCTTTACTTTTGAACCGGAATCCCCGAACAGAAGCTAGCCAGCTAGCTAGCTACTAGCTAGTAGTCAGCTAACCACTGCAAGCGGTCATCAGCTAACCTCTAGCTGGGAAATCTCTCGGCAGTTTGCACAACGCGATTCAAACCAGAGCATACCGGACTTATTTTCTCTCCATATCCCCGGATTCCTACTGCAAGCTCTGAACTTTTTCACCTGGATCATCGCAGTTAACGTCTCTGTCCCGAAGCAAGCACCAATTTGCCTGGAGCTAGCCCACGCTAGGCCCATCTCCCGGCTAGCTGAAGAGGTCCATCAACCACTCCTTGGGCTACGATACCTATTTTGCCAATTGGCCTGGACCCCTTTTACTACACGAAGCCCTGCTAATCCATCACGACTGGACTACCAACGTAATCTGCCCGAGGGTTTTTTTTCCAACAGGCCCCTCCGTCGCAAAGTTCCCTGAATGCACATCTGCTAGCCTGCTAGCCACGGCACGCTAAGTGTCTAGAGCATATCGGACTGTTAGCTGAATAGGTCCATCGGTCCACAAATTATCAATGAACCTACCAGGTACAACCCCAAATCTGTAAACAAGGGCACCCTCATAGATATCATCCTAACCAACTTGCCCTCCAAATACACCTCTGCTGTTTTCAACCAAAATCTCAGCGATCACTGCCTCATTGCCTGCATCCGTAATGGGTCTGCGGTCAAACGACCCCCCTCATCACTGTCAAATGCTCCCTAAAACACTTCAGCGAGCAGGCCTTTCTAATCAACCTGGTCCAGGTATCCTGGAAGGATATGGACCTCATCCCGTCAGTAGAGGATGCCTGGTTATTCTTTAAAAGTGCCTTCCTCACCATCTTAAATAAGCATGTCTCATTCAAAAAATGTAGAACCAGGAACAGATATAGCCCTTGCTCCACTCCAGACCCGACTGCCCTTGACCAGCACAAAAACATCCTGTGGCGTACTGCATTAGCATCAAATAGCCCCCGTGATATGCAACTTTTCAGGGAAGTTAGGAACCAATATACACAAGCAGTTAGGAAAGCTAAGGCTAGCTTTTTCAAACAGAAATTTGCATCCTGTAGTACAAACTCAAAAAAGTTCTGGGACACTGTAAAGTCCATGGAGAATAAAAGCACCTCCTCCCAGCTCCCCACTGCACTGAGTCTAGGAAGCACTGTCACCACCGATAAATCCACGATAATTGAGAATTTCAATAAGCATTTTTCTACGGCTGGCCATGCTTTCCAGCTGGCTACCCCTACTCCGGTCAACTGCCATGCACCCCCCACAGCAACTCACCCAAGCCTCCCCCATTTCTCCTTCACCCAAATCCAGATAGCTGATGTTCTGAAAGAGCTGCAAAATCTGGACCCCTACAAATCAGCTGGGCTAGACAATCTGGACCCTCTCTTTCTATCTGCCGAAATTGTTGCAACCCCTCTCTTCGTATTGTCTGAGATCCCCAAAGATCGGAAAGCTGCCGCGGTCATCTCCCTCTTCAAAGGGGGAGACACTCTAGACCCAAACTGCTACAGACCTATATCTATCCTACCCTGCCTTTCTAAGGTCTTCGAAAGCCAAGTTAACAAACAGATCACCGACCATTTCGAATCCCACCGTACCTTCTCCGCTATGCAATCTGGCTTCCGAGCTGGTCATGGGTGCACCTCAGACACGCTCAAGGTCCTAAACGATATCACGATATCATAACTGCCATCGATAAGAGACAATACTGTGCAGCCATATTCATCGACCTGGCCAAGGCTTTCGACTCTGTCAATCACCACATTCTTATCGGTAGACTCAACAGCCTTGGTTTCTCAAATGACTGCCTCGTCTGGTTCACCAACTACTTCTCTGATAGAGTTCAGTGTGTCAAATTGGAGGGCATGTTGTCCGGACCTCACGCAGTCTCTATGGGGGTGCCACAGGGTTCAATTCTCGGGCCGACTCTCTTCTCTGTATACATCAATGATGTCGTTCTTGCTGCTGGTGATTCTCTGATCCACCTCTATGCAGACAATACCATTCTATATACTTCTGGCCCTTCTTTGGACACTGTGCTAACTAACCTCCAGACGAGCTTCAATGCCATACAACTCTCCTTCCATGGCCTCCAACTGCTCTTAAATGCAAGTAAAACTAAATGCATGCTAGAATATGTGGACAACTACAAATACCTAGGTGTCTGGTTAGACTGTAAACTCTCCTTCCAGACTCACATCAATCATCTCCAATCCAAAGTGAAATCTAGAATTGGCTTCCTATTTCGCAACAAAGCATCCTTCACTCATGCTGCCAAACATACCCTCGTAAAACTGACCATCCTACCAATCCTCGACTTCGGCGATGTCATTTACAAAATAGCCTCCAATACCCTACTCAACAAGCTGGATGCAGTCTATCACAGTGCCATCCGTTTTGTCACCAAAGCCCCATATACAACCCACCACTGCGACCTGTATGCTCTCGTTGGCTGGCCTTCACTTCATAATCGTCGCCAAACACATTGGCTCCAGGTCATCTACAAGACCCTGCTAGGTAAAGTCCCCCCTTATCTCCGCTCACTGGTCACCATAGCAGCACCCACCTGTAGCACGCGCTCCAGCAGGCATATCTCTCTGGTCACCCCTAAAGCCAACTCCTCCTTTGGTCGTCTCTCCTTCCAGTTCTCAGCTGCCAATGACTGGAACGAACTACAAAAATCTCTAAAACTGGAAACACTTATCTCCCTCACTAGCTTTAAGCACCAGCTGTCAGAGCAGCTCACAGATCTCTGCACCTGTACATAGCCCATCTTTAATTGAGCCCAAACTACTACCTTTTCCCCTACTGTATTTATTTATTTTATTTATTTTGCTCCTTTGCACCATATTATTTATATTTTAACTTTTAACTTTCTTCAAACTACAAATCTACCTTTCCAGTGTTTTTCTTGCCATACTTTATTTACTCTGCCACCATGGCATTTTTTTACCTTTACCTCCATTATCTCACATCATTTGCTCACATTGTATATAGTCTTGTTTTTTTTCTACTGCATCATTGATTGTATGTTGTTTTACTCCATGTGTAACTCTGTGTTTTTGTATGTTGTCGAACTGCTTTGCTTTATCTTGGCCAGGTCGCAATTGTAAATGAGAACTTGTTCTCAACTTGCCTACCTGGTTAAATAAAGGTGAAATAAAAAATAATAAAAAATAAATTACTTTGCCACCATGGCCTATTTATTGCCTTAACTTACCTCATTTGCACTCACTGTATATAGACTTTTTGTTTTCTTTTGTTCTACTGTATTATTGACTGTATGTTTTGTTTATTCCATGTGTAACTCTGTGTTGTTGTATGTGTCGAATTGCTAGGCTTTATCTTGGCCAGGTCGCAGTTGCAAATGAGAACTTGTTCTCAACTACCTGGTTAAATAAAGGTGAAATAAAAATAAAATAATTATATTAAATATCTTACCTCATTTGCACACACTGTATATATAATTTTTTATTCCTGTATTATTTACTGTGTGTTTGTTTATTCCATGTGTAACTCTGTGTTGTTGTATGTGTCGAACTGCTATGCTTTATCTTGGCCAAGTCGCAGTTGTAAATGAGAACTTGTTCTCAACTAGCCTACCTGGTTAAATAAAGGTGAAATATATATATATATATATATTTAAATTCAAGGCACTTTATTGGCATGGGAAACATATGTTAACATTGCCAAAGAATGTGAAGTAGATAATATACAAAAGTGAAATAAACAATAAAAATCAACAGTAAACATTACACTCACAGAAGTTCCAAAAGAATAAAGACATAACACATGTCATATTATGTATATATACAGTGTTGTAACGATGTGCAAATAGTTAAAGTACAAAAGGGAAAATAAATAAACATAAATATGGTGTGTGTTCTTCACTGGTTGCCCTTTTATTGTGGCAACAGGTCACAAATCTTGCTGTTGTAATTGCACACTGTGGTATTTCACCCAGTAGATATGGGAGTTTATCAAAATTGGGTTTGTTTTCGAATTCTTTGTGGATCTGTGTAATCTGAGGGAAATATGTGTCTCTAATATGGTCATACATTTGGCAGGAGGTTAGGAAGTGGAGGTCAGTTTCCAACTCATTTTGTGGGCAGTGTGCACATAGCCTGTCTTCTCTTGAGAGCCAGGTCTGCCTATGGCTGCCTTTCTCAATAGCAATGCTATGGTCTCTGAGTCTGTACATATTCAAAGCTTTCCTTAAGTTTGAGTCAGTCACAGTGGTCAGGTATTCTGCCACTGTGTACTCTCTGTTTAAGGCCAAATAGCATTCTAGTTTGCTCAGTTTTTTGTTAATTCTTTCCAATGTGTCAAGTAATTATCTTTTTGTTTTCTCATGATTTGGTTGGGTCTAATTGTGCTGCTGTCCTGGGGCTCTGTGGGGTGTGTTTGTGTTTGTGAACAGAGCCCCAGGACCAGCTTGCTTAGGGGACTCTTCTCCAGGTTCATCTCTCTGTAGGTGATGGCTTTGTTATGGAAGGTTTGGGAATCTCTTCCTTTTAGGTGGTTGTAGAATTTAACAGCTCTTTTCTGGATTTTGATAATTAGCGGGTATCGGCCTAATTCTGCTCTGCATGCATTATTTGGTGCTTTAAGTTGTACACAGAGGATATTTTTGCAGAATTCTGCATGCAGAGTCTCAATTTGGTGTTAGTCCCATTTTGTGAATTCTTGGTTGGTGAGCGGACACCAGACCTCACAACCATAAAGGGCAATGGGTTCTATAACTGACTCAAGTATTTTTAGCCAGATTCTAATTGGGATGTCAAATTTTATGTTCCTTTTGATGACATTGAAGGCCCTTCTTGCCTTGTCTCTCAGATCGTTCACAGCTTTGTGGAAGTTACCTGTGGCGCTGATGTTTAGGCCGAGGTATGTATAGTTTTTTGTGTGCTCTAGGGCAACGGTGTCTAGATGGAATTTGTATTTGTGGTCCTGGTAACTGGACCTTTTTTGGAACACCTTTATTTTGGTCTTACTGAGATTTACTGTCAGGGCCCAGGTCTGGCAGAATCTGTGCAGAAGATCTAGGTGCTGCTGTAGGCTCTCCTTGGTTGTTGACAGAAGCACCAGATCATCAGCAAACAGTAGACATTGGACTTCAGATTCTAGTAGGGTGAGACCGGGTGCTGCAGACTGTTCTAATGCCCTCGCCAATTCGTTGATATATATGTTGAAGAGGGTGGGGCTTAAGCTGCATCCCTTTCTCACCCCACGGCCCTGTTGGAACAATTGTGTGTGTTTTTTTGCTAAATTTAACCGCACACTTGTTGTTTGTGTACATGGATTTTATAATGTCGTATGTTTTTCCCCCAACACCATCAATTTGTATAGCAGACCCTCATGCCAAATTGAGTCAAAGGCTTTTTTTAAATCAACAAAGCATGAGAAGACTTTGCCTTTGTTTTGGTTTGTTTGTTTGTCAGTTAGGGTGTGCAGGATGAATACGTAATCTGTCGTACGATAATTTGGTAAAAAGCCAATTTGACATTTGCTCAGTATAATGTTTTCACAGAGAAAATGTACGAGTCTGCTGTTAATGATAATGTAGAGGATTTTCCCAAGGTTGCTGTTGCCGCATATCCTACGGTAGTTATTGGGGTCAAATTTGTCTCCACTTTTGAGAATTGGAGTGATCAGTCCTTGGTTCCAGATATTGGGGAAGATGCCAGAGGTAAGGATGATGTTAAAGAGTTTTAGAATAGAAAATTGGAATTTGTGTCTGTATATTTGATCCTTTCATTGAGGATACCATCAACACCACATGCCTTTTTGGGTTGGAGGGTTTTTATTTTGGATAATCCAGTCGGTTCTGGTAGTCTTTAGTAGTTGATTCGAAGATTTGTATTTGATCATGTATATGTTTTTGCTGTTTGTTCTTTGTTATAGAGCCAAAAAGATTGGAGAAGTGGTTTACTCATACATCTCCATTTTGGATGGATAATTCTTCGTCTTGTTGTTTGTTTAGTGTTTTCCAATTTTCCCAGAAGTGGTTAGATTCTATGGATTCTTCAATTACATTGAGCTGATTTCTGACGTGCTGTTCCTTCTTTTTCCGTAGTGTATTTCTGTATTGTTTAAATGATTCACCATAGTGAAGGCGTACGCTCTCTCTCTCTTTCTCGCTAGCTGTCATTCCCCTGTTAGTGTGGTCTCTGTCACTCCCCTGTTAGTGTGGTCTCTGTCACTCCCCTGTTAGTGTGGTCTCTGTCACTCCCCTGTTAGTGTGGTCTCTGTCACTCCCCTGTTAGTGTGGTCTCTGTCACTCCCCTGTTAGTGTGGTCTCTGTCACTCCCCTGTTAGTGTGGTCTCTGTCACTCCCCTGTTAGTGTGGTCTCTGTCACTCCCCTGTTAGTGTGGTCTCTGTCACTCCCCTGTTAGTGTGGTCTCTGTCACTCCCCTGTTAGTGTGGTCTCTGTCACTCCCCTGTTAGTGTGGTCTCTGTCACTCCCCTGTTAGTGTGCTCTCTGTCACTCCCCTGTTAGTGAAGCCGTCAGCTTCCATTAACACTGATGTGTGTTCCAGATTCATCGCACATCAGAGAGCCGTCAGCTTCCATTAACACAGATGTGTGTTCCAGATTCATCACACATCAGAGAGCCGTCAGCATCCATTAACACTGATGTGTGTTCCAGATTCATCACACATCAGAGAGCCGTCAGCTTCCATTAACACTGATGTGTGTTCCAGATTCTTCACACATCAGAGAGCCGTCAGCATCCATTAACACTGATGTGTGTTCCAGATTCATCACACATCAGAGAGCCGTCAGCTTCCATTAACACCGATGTGTGTTCCAGATTCATCACACATCAGAGAGCCGTCAGCTTCCATTCACTGATGTGTGTTCCAGATTCATCGCACATCAGAGAGCCGTCAGCTTCCATTAACACTGATGTTTGATCCCCACTATCCAATAGCCTCCACTCTCCTTCTCCTTCTCCCTCTCCTTCACACTCTCCCTCTCCTTCTCCCTCTCCTTCACACTCTCCCTCTCCTTCTCCCTCTCCTTCACACTCCCCCTCTCCTTCACTCTCACCCTCTCCTTCTCCCTCTCCTTCACTTTCTCCCTCTCCTTCACTCTCACCCTCTCCTTCTCCCTCTCCTTCACACTCTCCCTCTCCTTCACACTCTCCCTCTCCTTCACACTCTCCCTCTCCTTCTCTTTCTCTCTCTCCTTCTCCTTCTTACTCTCCCTCTCCTTCTCCACCTCCCTCTCCTTCTTCATCTCCCTCTCCTTCTCCCTCTCCTTCACACTCTCCCTCTCCTCTTTCTCCCTCTCCTTCTCCTTCTTACTCTCCCTCTCCTTCTCCACCTCCCTCTCCTTCTTCCTCTCCCTCTCCTTCTCCCTCTCCTTCACACTCTCCCTCTCCTTCTCCTTCTCCCTCTCCTTCTCCTTCTTACTCTCCCTCTCCTTCTCCACCTCCCTCTCATTCTTCCTCTCCTTCTCCCTCTCCTTCACACTCTCCCTCTCCTTCACACTCCCCCTCTCCTTCACACTCTCCCTCTCCTTCTCTTTCTCTCTCTCCTTCTCCTTCTTACTCTCCCTCTCCTTCTCCACCTCCCTCTCCTTCTTCCTCTCCCTCTCCTTCTCCCTCTCCTTCACACTCTCCCTCTCCTCTTTCTCCCTCTCCTTCTCCTTCTTACTCTCCCTCTCCTTCTCCCTCTCCACTAACAGGGGAGTGACAGAGACCACACTAACAGGGGAGTGACAGAGACCACACTAACAGGGGAGTGACAGAGACCGCACTCCCTCTCCTTCTCCCTCTCCTTCACACTCTCCCTCTCCTTCACACTCTCCCTCTCCTTCTTTTTCTCCCTCTTGCTCTCCCTCTCTCCCTCTCTCTCTCTCCCTCTCCTTCACACTCTCCCTCTCCCTCTCCCTCTCCCTCTCCCTCTCCCTCTCCCTCTCCCTCTCCCTCTCCCTCTCCCTCTCCCTCTCCCCTCTCCCTCTCCCTCTCCCTCTCCCTCTCCCTCTCCCTATTAGTTCTATGTTGTCTCTCTAGTTTACACACACATTCTCTTTCTTTCGTGCTATACTCGTGCTATACACGTGCTATACTCGTGCTATACTCATGTGTTTGTGTGTGTCTGTGTGTATTCACCCACACATGGAGCCCTGTATGATAGTGTTTTTGTGTGTAGTAGGTCTCTCTCTCTCTGTGTGTGTGTGTGTGTGTGTGCGTGTGTGCGTGCGTGTGTGTGTGTGTTGCCTTCAAGAATGTGTCCTGTCTAAGCAGATCCATGTGACTCTGCCCCGTCCGTCCGTCCGTCCCTCTCAGAAGTATTAGATTAGTTTAAAGTGGAGGGAGATATAATTATAGAACTCACATGACTTCACAGTACATCATCACAGCCCAGGTCTCTGTCACGTCCCATCTGTCCATTTCTCCAGACCTCTATCCTTCTCTTCATCCCCCTGCTGTCATGTCTTTCCCAGTGGGATTCATTCTATCACTCACTTAACACATGATGACTGAATCATTCAGGATTATAGTTTTTCACAGTGACAGGTAATCAGATGTGATCCTAAAGATAGTCCTGTTTATCTCCCTCATTCATGACCAATCATCACCCTGGACTCATTCATTACCAACTTTCACCCTGGACTCATTCATGACCAATCATCACCCTGGACTCATTCATGACCAATCATCACCCTGGACTCATTCATTACCAACTTTCACCCTGGACTCATTCATTACCAATCATCACCCTGGACTCATTCATTACCAACTTTCACCCTGGACTCATTCATTACCAACTTTCACCCTGGACTCATTCATGACCAATTATCACCATGGACTCATTCATCAGTTATCGCCCTGGACTCATTCATGACCAATTATCACCCTGGACTCATCCATCAGTTATCGCCCTGGACTCATTCATGACCAATCATCACCCTGGACTCATTAATGACCAACTTTCACCCTGGACTCATTCATGACCAACTTTCACCCTGGACTCATTCATCAGTTATCGCCCTGGACTCATTCATGACCAATTATCACCCTGGACTCATCCATCAGCTATCGCCCTAGACTCATTCATGACCAATTATCACCTTGGACTCATCCATCAGTTATCGCCCTGGACTCATTCATGACCAACTTTCACCCTGGACTCATTCATGACCAATTATCACCCTGGACTCATTCATCAATTATCGCCCTGGACTCATTCATGACCAGTAATACCCTGGACTCGTTCATGACCAATAATACCCTGGACTCATTCATGACCAATTATCACCCTGGACTCATTCATGACCAATTATCACCCTGGGCTCATTCATGACCAGTAATACCCTGGGCTCATTCATGACCAATAATACCCTGGGCTCATTCATGACCAGTAATACCCTGGGCTCATTCATGACCAATAATACCCTGGACTCATTCATGACCAATTACCACCCTGGACTCATTCATGACCAATTATCACCCTGGACTTATTCATGACCAATTATCACCCTGGACTCATTCATGACCAATAATACCCTGGACTCATTCATGACCAATTACCATCCTGGACTTATTCATGACCAATTACCATCCTGGACTTATTCATGACCAATAATACCCTGGACTTATTCATGACCAATTATCACCCTGGACTCATTCATGACCAATTATCACCCTGGACTTATTCATGACCAATTCAGAATGGAGGAAGGGAGAAGGGGCTTGACCTGTTCTATGTGTACCAGTAAGACAGTGAAACCTATACTATAATCCCACTGAGCTCCAGCGGTTCTCTGCTGTGGCATCTCCAATTTATACCTTGATAAATCAACTTGATAAAGCAAGTTCAGTAATAGAGTGGCGGTAGCTGGAGAAGAAACTAAGAGTTGGTCTTTATCGACACCTTGTGGTTTTTGTCAGGAACCACAGTTGTTGGATATGTTTACAGAGCCCTCCAGCGTCCAATCAGAAAGATCCATGTACTGTACATGTGAGGAGTCTACAGAGATACAGTCTATGCTACAGAGAAAGCCTTAATCTTTATTTAAAAATAAATAATCCAGCCATATAAAACGAAATGTCACTAAAACATAACAACAAAGGAGAATCCATGTCATGTAACCATGGCAGTATGAATGTAGATTTTCAGCCTCTTCGCTATCTTTTCACCATTTCAATGTCCCACTGACCTGATGAGGTCAAAACACCCCACTACAAACACTTAACGTCAGGTGATGACCCAAAAGACCTGATGACACACTTTGAAACCAGCAGAATGAGGCCAAAACAAGGAGTGTTTTCTTCTGCACCGTGCCTCAGAAACTTCATGGCCTTTTTCCTTCACACGATCCTCTTGTCCATTTTTAATACCTCGTCTGAATAATTCACATACTCCTGTTGTGCTTGTGTGACTCTGGCAGCTGCTTCACACAGAACAAGAACACAGAACACAGGTCAAGTGTAGATGAAATAGTTGGAATAGAGATGGGATAGAGTAGACTAATGTAGACTAACGGAGGGAGTCACTTGGGAGGATCCATTGAGGGGGAGGGGAGGGCAGCTCCAGATAAGATACAGTACTACAGACAGAGGCCAGACCCAGTTTTCTGACTGTCAGTATGGCACAGAGCTATTAGTTAGGTACTGTATGCCTAATCAGGGATGAACTCAGACCTCTCTCCCTCTCTCTTCCTGAGTCCATCTCATCAGCTGAGCGTCTTGTGCCACAGGTCGAAGCAGGGCACCACGTGTAGCCTGACGTACTTGTGCCCGCCGGAGGAGCACTCCAGACAGCCGTAGACCGTCTCCCTCGGTGTCTGGCCCCGGCCACACAGGGCACAGGGGCCCTTGGGGATGTTGTGGTTGAGGAGGTTGACACGGGAGTGGGAGTCCCCTCTCAGGTAGGCGGTGGAGACGTCCGTCATGCTGGCTGCCTTTTCGTAGTAGTCTGTCACTACGTCGTCCATGTAGGTGTCTGAGTGGGTGTGGGTGAGCTCCTCAAACGTCCTGTCGTCTTGAGTAGGGGAAAGGAAGGATGAGGACAAGAGTGTCACTGGACCATCGGAAAATGTGCAGGGATTATTTTGTTTTTACTCATTATCTTTACATTACCCTGTGCTTTTACTAGCATTTGTGTCAGTGGAGGCTGGTGGGAGGAGCTACAGGAGGACGGCCTCATTGTAATGGCTGGAATGGAATTAATGGCACGTATCAAACATATGGAAACCACGTGTGACTCCGTTCCATTTATTCCATTACAATGACCCGCTCCTCCTATAGTTCCTCCCACCAGCCTCCACTGGTTTGTGTTTATATATGTTTATACTCTTTATTGGTATTTTATTAGGATACCTGTGTGTATATTCTTCTCAACAATATCGAGCTAATAATTGGTAGCCTAATAATAATTGGTAGCTAATAATTGGTAGCCCTTTCCTGCAGTCAAATGACCTAGCGGCCTCATTCATATTTTTAAACACAGAAAATCCTGTGTTTCGTATATGTCAAACAGTTTTGTTAAATTTCAGTCTTCTATGATGTATTTAAAGTGTGATATATGGGATGAATTTCAACTCTATATCTGACATAGTACAGGTGTCTTCTTTTTTTTAAGCCCATAATCATGTGTGTGAGGTGTAGACTTTTGTTTCAAAGTAGATTTGTTTAAGACTACCAAGAATCACTCTGTGACCCTGATTCAGCCCACTGCAGTAAAAGGTTAAGCGATGAAAGAAGGTTCCCACCTGCTCTGAAGGGGTTTCCGTACACAATCCCAGACAGGAACCTGCGTAGCCGTCCCATAGAGAATCGACCAATGAAACCACCCAACTGCTCTCTGATCAGCTCCTTCTCAAATCCGCCTGATGACTCAGGGCTTACGCAGATATCTGATCAGGAGAAGGGGAACTATATTAGTGTGTGTGTGTGTGTGTGTGTGTGTGTGTGTGTGTGTGTGTGTGTGTGTGTGTGAGACAGACAGACAGACAGACAGACAGACAGACAGACAGACAGACAGACAGACAGACAGACAGACAGACAGACAGACAGACAGACAGACAGACAGACAGACAGACATTGTGGTCAAGTGTAATTGTGTCTGTGTGTTTGTTGTGGTTGTCTCACCAAGTCGTCCATCCAATCGAACAAACAGTTCAAAGATGCTGAATGCGATGGTGGTGTGAGCTGGGATCACGATGGCCTTGTCTCGACCTTTGGGGTTTCGACCATCATCAATCTGAAACTGTAGAACACCAGTCAGATAGGTGAGACAGGGCATTCATCCATTCAACCATTACCTGCTAACAGTGTCAAGTGTCAGGTGTTTCTGTGTGTACTGTACAGTGTGTGTGTGTGTGTGTGTGTGGTGTGTAGGTGTGTGTATTGTGTCTGTGTGTGTGTACTGTATGTTTGTAGGTGTGTGTACCCTTATGTGTACCGTGTGTGTACCCTTATGTGTACCGTGTGTGTACGGTGTGTAGGTGTGCGTATTGTATGTGTGTGTGTACCGTGTGTGTACGGTGTGTGTGTACTGTGTGTGTAGGGTGTGTGTGTACCGTGTGTGTAGCGTGTGTGTGTACGGTGTGTAGGTGTGTGTGTACGGTGTGTAGGTGTGTGTACGGTGTGTGTGTAGGTGTGTGTACGGTGTGTGTACGGTGTGTGTACGGTGTGTGTGTAGGTGTGTGTGTACGGTGTGTGTACGGTGTGTGTGTACGGTGTGTGTGTACGGTGTGTGTGTAGGTGTGTGTGTACGGTGTGTAGGTGTGTGTACGGTGTGTGTGTACGGTGTGTGTGTACGGTGTGTGTGTACGGTGTGTGTGTAGGTGTGTGTGTACGGTGTGTAGGTGTGTGTACGGTGTGTAGGTGTGCGTACTGTAGGTGTGCGTTTACCCTCATAGTCGTCCGTCTCATGCCAGCGTGGACAGTGAGAGAACACTGACGCGTCGTACGGATGCTCTCTGTGACAACGCAGAGAACACTCCGCCCACTTTCTTTGGACTGACGAATCAGACAGTGATCAAGATCCACTTTCCTATAGTGGAAGAAACCAGTACATAAACCTGGGTCAGAAAGACTTTTACTGTCCAGGTGTAATATACAGTATGTACGACCAACATGGTCTCATTAGAATATGGACAACTTGGTTCTATCTGCAAAAACATGATTCTGAGATAATTGGCTTTAAAGTTCTGAACCCTCATTGGTTTGAATGGTGTCAACTACTTTTATCTTGTATTATTTTAAACAACATGAATTGAGGTATTTAGACTACTGTATAGGTAGAGAACGTTGAACAGAACAAGGTTATGTCAATAACTAAATTACAGATAGAACCAATAGTCCCAAGCTCTCGATATGTCAAAATAATGACATTTAATCATATATTTATTCATTTACCCCTTTTTGGTAGTAGTTACAGTCTTGTCTCATTGCTTCAACTCCCGTATGGACTCGGGAGAGGCGAAGGTTGAGAGCCATGCATCCTCCGAAACATAACCCAGCTATCTTGACACAATGCCCATCCAACCCGGAAGCCAATGTATCAGAGGAAACACCGTACACCTGGCGACCTGGTCAGCGTGCACTGCGCCCGGCCCACCACAGGAGTAGCAAGTGCACGATGAGACAAGATATCCCTGCCGGCCAAACCCTCCCTAACCCGGATGACGCTGGGCCAATTGTGCGCCGCCCCATGAGCCTCACGGTCACGACCAGCTGCGACAGAGCATGGGCTCAAACCCACAATCTCTGGTGGCACAGCTAGCTCTGCGATTCAGTGCCTTAGACCACTGCGCCACCCGGGAGGCCCCATCGTAGTTATATATTAACTAACCTGACATATTAGTAGTTTGTCATCACCTTTGTGAACCTTGGTCATATCTTATCAGAAACAAGAAGGTACCTGGAGTTGAGTTCCCTGAGTAGAGTTGGGACCTCCACCTCGTGTTTGGTGACGATCCCAAAGGAGGCTTTGACGGCCACAGAGTCTGAACCACTGATGTTGAACCCCACGTCGTTCATCAGGTGGTTCCCTAATCTGCCGTTCAGGGCCACGTCAGACTTGTCCTCATAGTTCAGGAGCTGGTACGACGACACCCCTGTTTGAATGGAATAAAAAGCATTGTTAAAGGCATCTGATATTGTATGAGACTAGCTTTACATCTGCAGAAAACACATGATGGTCATGCTTTACTTTGTCAAAGAGAGAGACAGTTATAATGCATTATAAGCCCATTATAATGCCTTATAAGCTATTCATAATGCACTATAATGAATGACATAAGCGTTAATAGCTGCTGATAAACATGCATTCCTCCTCTCACTGGACTCTACCTGCTGTGATCTCCTTCTCCCCCACCAGGATGTCTTTCAGGGAGAAGGGGGTTGAGGCATACTTGGTTTTCTTCCAGAAGTGTCTCTTCCTCTTCCTGGTGACCAGGCTGAGGGGTTGGTAGCGGTCAGCCTCACTCAGGCTCGGTACGGGGATCAACCGACCTGTGTCTCCCACCTGCTTCACAAAGTTCTTAGTCGCCGCAGCGAACATTCCGGTGACCAAGAAACAGCAGACGGGTGCAGGAGTCACTGCTGGACATGCACGGCAGTAACAGGTATACTGTAAGTGTCCGCTGTCCAGGCAAATCCTTTAGGTTACAGTATTAAAGAAGTTTATTCTTCTCTTTTTCTTCTCTTTGGTGAGTTCACATTGGGAAGTTCTGCACAGGTGGACAGTTGTTCTGAATAGATGTCTCTCAAACAAGTAGAGTCATTCAGCTGTGCAGCTCAGGGCTCAGGGCTAATGAATAATGGAGACACTATGTAAGGGGATATGGGGACAAGCTGTCCCATAACGTGATTGGACAGGTAGGTGCCTTCATTCTTCCTGTCATGTGACCAGTGAGCTCACCAATGGGTTATGCAGTACTTCCTGTGCTACTCTGTCTTTGAGGCCCTAGATGTCTATCAATAATTCTGCCCTAAGTGCTGAAAAGAGATATCAGTGGAAGTAAGGTAGCAATAGTTTAATTGTAGCTGGTTAGGGAATCTGATCACATTAAAATGAATCAGGGTTACACACCTTACTCCACCCTAAAGCTATCTATTGGTGTGGTCCCAAATGTTGTTGATATAGTCCCAAAATGCTTTGCATGTCAGCGATCAAGTTTTCAAGATATTTAACTTTCATAATACAGAAATACAGCTAGTATGATACATTCAACATCACATGATGAAAGTTATATATCTTAAAAACATGATTGCTGACATGTATTTTTTTATTTAACTAGGATAGTCAGTTAAGAACAAATTCTTATTTATAGTGACGGCCTACACCGGCCAAACCCGGACGATGTAGGCCAATTGTGTGCTGTCCTATGGGACTCCCAATCACAGCCGGTTGAGATACAGCCTGGATTTGAACCAGGGTGTCGGTAGTGACGCCTCAAGCACTGAGATGAAGTGCCTTAGACCGCTGTGCCACTCGGGACTATATCAACAATGGACTAATGAAACAAATACCAGAGTAGCATGTGAAACATCTGGTTCCTGTGTTGTGACAAATAGCAAGAAGAGTGGTGGTCTTTGTGGTGTCTATGTTCAAATGTACTTTTCTTGTGGTTGTGTCTGGGACCAATAATAGACTAGTCTACATGTTACAGGGAGTTTAATACTTCTAGACCAAGGCTTTCCCCACCCAAAGATCATACAGGATATGCTATGTTATGACCTTGCCTTGCCTTCCTTGTAATTTAGCTGTTTGCCTCAGAAATTAAAAGTAATGTTGTTTATTTATGAGACTTTTTTAAAAAGTGGGAAATGGGTGTGTTTTCCACAGTGTAAACTATGTCTGTATTCACACTGGTCCATTAACACTGACCAAGAATAGAACGTCCTTTCTAAAGGTCAGAATGACTACCCTGGTAGGCTATTATAGAGATAAGACAAGCAGGACAAAAAATTGTATTACTGTGCAAATGACCATATGGGGACATGGAATGAATAAACTTCTGTGAATGCCTTTACAATTTCAAGTAAATCCAGAGAAACTACTGGGGAGCCTTTTTTTGTGAAGCTGGTGAGCGTTTCCAAGCCTTCTGCTGTAAAATGGCTGCCTTGACATCTCAGAATACATTACGTCCCTCTGATGTGTTTGCTGGTGTTTTGATTTGTTTGGCCCTTCAGGTTTTTTTGTTTAATCATTTTAATATCCTACCCTTCTCATTTTAATACAGACATTCATCAGGATTTTTGTGTCCAAAAGACATTTTTGATTAGTCAAGACAGCTCTTTTACAAGCTCTAGGATGACACACATGACATCCTATATATAGGGCATTTTACTGTTATTGTAATGTCATCTGTAATCAGTAACTGATTCTATTTTCAGTAATCTGCTGAACGCTGGCTGTCTGAGACTGAGAGCACAGGAAAAAAGGAAGAAAATTAGAGGTTAGACAACCCTTTAAAAGAGGGAGTGAGAGAGAGGCGCGAGAGAGAGAGAAGTAGAGAGAGAGAGAGCGAGAGAGAGAGACAGTTTCTCTGGTCTAGTTCAGGCAGTTCTTTTCTCTTCTCAAGGCTACTTGGATATTACTGGATGGTACTGTGCACTGCAACGCTAGCCTAGCTCTCTCCTCCTCCTCTCCTCTCGTCTTCCTCTCTGCCCTGTACGTGTGTTGGGAAGGTGCCTGTCTCAGGTGCAGACATGGCCACCTCTGTGCTCTCCAGGATTATTCTATGTCTGGCTATATCTCTGGTTCTGGTATTGACAGTGACCAGCCAGGATGTCAAGCTAGGTGAGTGGACGGAGTGATATGAATTGCTCATGTGTTTAACTTTTTGTTCAATTTTTTTTATTGATTGATTTCATTTATTTAATAATTAGAAGTAGTAGGCTGCGCCAGGCGCAGACAACATTACAGACATAAACATACTTCATATAACGTCTGTGTTTCATGTAGACTTACCCTGGTGTGACGTTTTGATAACCTGGTCTGTGTTTCATGTAGACTTACCCTGGCGTGACGTTTTGATAACCTGGTCTGTGTTTCATGTAGACTTACCCTGGCGTGACGTTTTGATAACCTGGTCTGTGTTTCATGTAGACTTACCCTGGCGTGACGTTTTGATAACCTGGTCTGTGTTTCATGTAGACTTACCCTGGTGTGACGTTTTGATAACCTGGTCTGTGTTTCATGTAGACTTACCCTGGCGTGACGTTTTGATAGCCGCGCAAATCTCTCTCAGCCAAGGTAACTTTCATAATTAATTAGCATTAAAAAAAAAATTGTAAATTGAAGTGAATAATTGATAAAACTCACCTTGTCCAAGAGAGAATTACATGGCTATCAAAACGTCATGCCAAGCTAAGCCTAGAATTTATTAGAATTTATTGTAGAATTCACAATGTGAAAAATTAATGGGGAAAAAAACATGTTTTTATGGGTATTATGATGCGTCCACTGTGGCGGACCATTGTGGTCCTCTTCGGCAGGTAGATGGCAGGTGGTCAAGATTGACACATCACACACAATGCGATTTAAAAACAACAGTATAATTAATTACTACTATATCAACCTTATCAACAGCACAGAGGTGCCCGTTTAGGAGTCGCCTCATCAAAGAATACCTCTAATCACTCCGACATACTATTTCTCCGATATTTTTTAAGTGACACCTTAAAGCTATTCTCTGAAGACAGAGTTTTCAGGAGATCTTGAGTCTACAAGGAACACATTTTGTAAAAGTCCCCCTGGGAACAAAGGATTAGGGTTGCAAAGCTACCCGTAATATAACAAAGTTACTGGAATCTTCAGTGATCTATGGCAATCTATGGTAACTTTGGTGATTTATACTTGAATAATTAAAAAAATATATAGTATTAATTTGTTATATCTATTTGTTATATCTGTGTCCATATTGTCCATGAGTTTCTAGTGGATAGACCATATGGTTCAAGAGAAAGAGCATAATTCATGAAAAAATCCTCTAACCAACAATGGCATTAACTCTGCAACTCTTCCAACTACTGTCTTTTTTCACAACTGCCACCAGTTTGGCCACAAAACATTTACAACATAGACATTTTGACATAGTAAAATAAATAAAAGTGTGTAAAAATATATAAATAATATTTCATGCTGGAACAACCCTCATTAACACAAATGGTATTCACTAAGATGATGGTTTATATTTCGGATAATGTTTTACAGTTTTGTCATTCCATTTTTTTATTTTAAAAATAATCTTATTAGACATATATATATATATATATATATATATATATATATATATATATATATATATATATATATATATATATATATAAGCCACACAGAGGGACAGATATAATTACAGACACCTGTGATAATCTGAAGTACCCAAAAAGGCCCCTAGATGTCATCTGATATGAAAGTTACCAACATTCTGTTAGTTTACTGGTAAAGTACTCGAACATTTAGAGTAATATGCCCTACTGTTGCAACCCTTCTCAGGATAGATCAAGCATATCAATGAGAGGATGCAACACTTTAATGGGCCATATTGAACATCTATAGGTGCTGTATAAGCAATGTTCATATTTCCTTTCCTTTTCTGTCTTTCTATTTCCTTTCTTTTATTTTTCATAATTTTTAGTTTTAAGTTTGTGTTTTCGTTTACAGGCCTCAATATCACAATTATTTTCTCACAATGAAATATAAAGTACTAAAATGTGTCTTTCTTTTACTGTAGGAAGAGGTTTGTTTTATAAGTACCATCATACCTCTCACCCACAGCAGGTTTGGTCCAGTTTACAGGCCACCCTGTCTCTGGACCACGTTGGCCTTGCACTCAACATCACACCCCAAAAAACGGAAAATAAAACAAACACTTTTAATGGATGCTATTTTCTCATTGTTCACATTGTAGCTTTTTACAAGAGAGTAAATAAAGTGTTCAAATAAAACTAATGGGATAGGTTCTCTCAGAAATGATGTCTGGATACAAACATACATACATGGATAGAATCCAAATTTTTATTTCGTTTTTACAAGGCATGTCAGTTAGGAACAAATTCTTATTACAATAATGGAAACTATTTTTGCATTCAGCAAAGATATATCCCTCTTAGACAGACTACGTGTTAAAGTGGTGTTGTGTGCATGACTGGCTGGCTGGCTGGCTGGCTGGCTGACTGGCTGGCTGACTGGCTGCCTGGCTGACTGGCTGGCTGGCTGGCTGACTGGCTGGCTGGCTGGCTGGCTGACTGGCTGGCTGACTGGCTGGCTGACTGGCTGGCTGACTGGCTGGCTGGCTGGCTGGCAGGGCTATTTCAGTGCAAGGCTGAGGCAGAATGAAGGGTTGTAGAGCGGCATGGCCATAATGATGTGGGGACGGACCAAAACAGGCCACTTATTTTGGTTAGGGGTTTGCCAGAGAGTGACTGGACACACCCAGTGAAATGATGCATGCTGGGTATGAATATGCTTCATGCAGTTGGCATCCACACAGCCCATATCACTTTAGGAGTATACTGTCTTTGAACAGCGAAGAATGTAAGTTACTGATGTGGTGAACAAAACATATTATTGAGCCTGGTTTCTCCAAAGGATTCTTTTCCTTGCCACTTTTGTATCTGCTTGTGTAGCGATGGGTCAATCAAGTGATAAGTAGGCCTAACCTTGCCTGCCACCTGGACCCGGTTTTTCAAAAGTTATCTGTCTGGATTTCATCTATCGGATAAGATGAAATGCATAGAAACAGAACTAATAGAACGGGAGTCCCCATTCAAGTCAATCATTTGCCTGTTCTATTCATTCTATATCTATGTATTTAATCCTATCCGATAGGTAGATAAGGCCCTGATGACTGGTGTTAGCTCCCCAGGCTGAAGCCTAGGCTTTAGCTGTGGGTGAAAGCAGACTTGTTGCAGGCAGGCAACCTGAGTTCAAACCCAGTAGGTCACACTTGCTGCTCGGGGGTTTAGGCCCATGTTGCTATAGAAAACGTCTTAGTGTAAAAAGTCACAGGTATTGTGTAGTAAGGGAGGGGTGTATTGTAGTGGAGGCTGCTGAGGGGAGAACGGCTCATAATAATGTCTGGAACGGAGCAAATGGAATGGTATCAAACACATTAAAACCATGTGTTTGATGTTTTTGATACCGTTCCACTGATTCCGCTCCAGTCATTACAACGAGCCTGTCCTCCCCAATTAAGGAGCCACCAACCTCCTGTGGTGTGTTGTTTGAGCAGATTTATGCTACATTGAAAAAGACAAGAAAACCATTCTTTCCAAAATGTTCCCCCATGTTCTTTAGCTGTAAAACAGTATACTATTGGACTATGTGTGATAGTGCTTGATAATATAACACCAAGATCACTTTCACCTGACTTCACAGCTGAGCAGCACAGTGTCATGAAGGTCAGTGTGTAGTGGGGAATTATAGCAGGCGGCCATATTGGATAATTAACTCAAGAGGAATGGTGTTATGGTCCATGTGCAAACCACAAATGGATTCAATTTACAGTAAGCACAGGCCTCACTTTTATAGTGATCAAAACTCTGAATATAATGTATTTAATAATAACACCCTGGTTGGTGAAGTCAATATACATATTATTGATTCATTTACACTATTCACTGGGGTACAGCTGACTTAATAATGTTATAGCATTTTGCAAATGGGAGTTGGTCCATATGATGAAGCGTTTAGATTCCATGGCTGTGGAGTTAGCTGGGTGTGGCCTCTCATGGCTGGGTCAGAAATACAGCTCAGCCACAGGCACATGCTAAGCATAACCTATAATACAGGCCATTGTGGTTTTCCCTGAAATAACTCCCGCTTTTGAAAAGTAGCTTCTCTCTTGGGGAGACGCTCGCCCACATAATGAGTACTTAGAAGTTAAGTTTTTCATATAAAACTGGCTAAGTTTATAAAAGTGAGATTCCGCAATTATACTACATATAGTACTGCAGCAGGTGGTCAGTGTTTCTCCTAGTTTCACTCCCTTTGTTTCCAACAGACACGACCCCGTTTCCAACAGACACAACCCCGCCTAGATAATGCCATGGGAAATGCTTGGGTTGTTTCTTGCTTCCTGGCAGCATCTGTATTGGAGCGATGTTTCCCAGATTCCCAGATGAATTGTGAAAAGAGCTTTTGTTCTGTGTCATCGACCGTGCTGTATAACATCTTCCTCTTATCGTCAGTGAACTTTAGTCTTAGGGATCTCATTGAAGTGGGAAGAGCAATGTAGGCACCTATTTATAAAGGTACAAAAATAACATCAAGCCCAGAACCTGAATGGAAAGTGTGATTTCTTAGTCTATATTACTGGTTTTGACTTACATGACGTCACTGTCTTACTCAGTACTTATGTCAACTATATTTAGATGTAGGCCTAGAATTTACAACTTCAAATAACAAGTGGGGAGATGTAATTTTGCTAAGTAACGTAATGATTTATAATGACGAACTTCCTATTTTGTCATAGAAAATTGTGAAATTGCTCTTATGGTGAGCAATCGCCCTACACATCTACATCCTTGGTATGAGCTTCTTCCAAGATTCATAATTACACACTGGAGGAAAAACATTTAACTTCACATTTTGACAATGAGTAGCTTCACTGAAAATGATAGTTGTGTGGAGCTGCTGCACCAAGATACATAAAGAGTAGATCAGGACATTCTATCCTGGGGACAATCTGAGACGGTGTTAATGTGTTACATTCTTCATAAAAACACTAAACTGAACGCTTCACTCATTGGCGAGTTTGTGGCAAGTGAGCTATACTTGATTTAACAGAATTTCGGACGTGTACTTAAACACAATGACACCAACACCACATTGTCCACATTACAGTAAACGTGAGATTGTCCCACTCTGGGACAGTGTTCTCTCTCTTCAGTCTGCCACCTAGTGGCCATAGAAGAAACACACAATTTACAATACTAATAATTTAGTCCCATGGACACTCAATCAGGTCACATGGTCCTTAAAAACTCTCATCCCTAATCAGGCCTCCTAAACATCCCCTTGATTCTATTGGCCAGAAATGGTCATTCAAGCTTTTTGTCATCTCTGAAAATCCCAGAAACATGGTGGTGTTGTTTCCTAGTGTTATTGTAGGGGGTTACTCTACCTCTTACCTCATATGGGTTGAGGACATAACATGTAAAGATACGTGTGTAAATGCTGTTTACTTGCTCTGGCAGGGCACGAAGACAGCTGTGCCGAAAACGGCAAAGTCTACAGCAACAACGAGATTTGGAACCCGGAGCCATGTAAGATCTGTGTGTGTGACCTGGGGACTATTACCTGTGAGGATGTCCGATGTGAAGACCTAGACTGTAAGGAAACCAGCACCCCTGAGGGAGAATGTTGCCCTGTGTGTTCTGAGGCCTCAGGTACCCAGGGCCAGCAGGTTACCACCTGGGATAATCTGCTACCAAAGATCAAAACAGGTGACTACATTCTCACCACATTACATTGATCCATGTTTTACAGTTTCAAGTGCCTGCTAAGATAATTATTCCTTATGGTTATGATGGAATGGTGTTCTATTAATGGTGTTGTTACCTTTCTTACAACATTCTAATTACAGTCTCACAACATCCTCTCAGTTCTCTCAGTATTTTCTAATAGGACCTACGTCTGATTCATGTTCTGTTCCTCAATCTCCATGACTCTGTAGAGGAGAAGAAGGATGAGACCTGCAGGAACAACGGGCAGGTGTACGCCCACAACGACATGTGGACCCCAGAGCCGTGCAGGGTGTGTGTGTGTGACAGTGGAACCACCATCTGTGAGGAGGTGCAGTGTGAGATGGTGGGGAACTGTGAGAAGGTGACCATCCCTGAGGGAGAGTGCTGCCCCGTGTGTGACAGCTTCTCCAGCGCTAACAGGAGGATAGGTGAGATACATTTTATATATATATATATATAGTGAGACTATATTGTGAGACTGTAATATATATTCATATGTATATACATATATATTTATATGTATATACATATATATATACATCTACATATATATATATATATATATATATATATATATATAAATAAACATACATACATGCATGCATGCTTAAACATATATATGAATTATATGTCTAAAGGGTGGGGCTCACATGTCTACATCATTACCTCAGACGGACTGTGACTGCAAGGTATTGCATGGAAGTCCAAGTGTGAAACATAGCGATTAAGTTTGGATTCCCTGGAGGTGTCTCACTGACTGATGATAAGAGGGGAAAACGTACTAGATTTCATAGTGTTTCAACATTTAACACAGTATCAAGTCATTGAAGATCACATGTCAAATTAAGGATGAAAGATCTACATTAGAATCTGATTTCTTCCTTTCCCTTCCTCAAAGAAATGATGGCGTTCAAGGTGAGTAACGATAAAAGATATTCTCAATTTTCGGTTTTACAATTTTTACTTGGACACACTCCTGAATATTAGCCTGAATGCCAGTCTGTTTGTGTTGTCATGCCAACTCCTTGTCACTCATTGTCATATTTGGCTTGACAATGAGCAATGGGGTTGGTAAGAACACAAACAGATCTGGAACCAGGCTACCTGAATAGCTGAGCTGATTGTCACATTGTTATTTGATGCATTTGATTTCCAGGGTCAGAAAGGCGAACCTGGTGATATCCCTTATGTAAGTCTGTGTTCAGACATCTCAGAGACAGTGCATCTGTTAATCAACAATTCATGTGACTTTTGACACCTATTATGACAACTGTTATCAAAAACGTTTTATAGTTGAACAACTGTTTTTGTTTGTTTTTTGTTTCCAGGTCGTGGGGCCAGTAGGTCAACCCGGACCAATGGTGAGCACTCTGTAGACATTTCTTTTGTGTAAAAAAACCCTTCATAAATCAACATATTTGACATTATTATGCTAGTTTCTCATGCTGCTCATTGTAATGGCTGGAATTGAATGAATGGAACTGTACCAAACACATCAAACACATGGATACAACGTGTTTGACTCCGTTCCATTGGTTCTATTCCAGCCATTACAATGAACCCGTCCTCTTATAGCTCCTCCCACCAGCCTCCTCTGGTATACTGTATAGAAGATCAGCTGGCCCCTCCCCTCCTTGAGGTTCAGTCAGATTCCCTTTACCACACTAGATGGTACTATAGAGTGTCAGTAACCAAGGAGGGTTACCTGATGCTACTACTGCAGTCTCTTTCCACAGCTACAGTGGGAAGACACTACTGCTAGTCTAACATATGACGTGAAGGGATCATGCTTTCTTGTTATCTGTGTCCATGTTCCAGGGTCCTCCTGGAGCTCAGGGGAACAGAGGATACACTGGTTTCAAGGGCAGAAAAGTATGTCTAACACAATGACATTTACATCTAGAGAAGCATGTTACAATACTGCGATTCAATGTGACCTAACACACTATCCTGAGCTAACTCACTGCTCTTCAATACCTTTATATGTTGAATCTGGTAGACATGTCGAATCATCTCTCTAGTAGTGACGTTCAATACTGTCACTCATGAGTTTGTATATGTTTCCTAAAATCCAGGGTTTACAGGGCCCAGCTGGCATCGACGGGGAACCAGGAGTCCCAGGGAACCCCGGTGAGCCAGGATCCCCCGGCCAGCCCTCACACCCTGGGGTGAGTTTGTCTGTTTGTCTCCCCAGCCTGACACTTCACTGGTGCAGTCTGTAACCTTCATTTCTGGTCAAAAGTGCTTTCCCTCCCTACACTTGTTAGTAAACTGACTGAGAGGGTTGGTTTTGGGGAAAAAATACAGCCATTTTGTATTTTGTATAGCTTTTTGGCCGAATGTGCTTGCTGTACCTGAAATCATTTTCACCCCAAAACGTCAAGTAAGTAACATAAAGAGACTTGGGGGCTTGTAGGGAAAGCTCAGAACTTCCAACCCTTTTCTATCCCTCTTCTCATTGTACCTGTCCAGTTGAGGGGGAGGTCACTGCACCTATTCTCTTCATACGGAGGCGACTACCTGTCTGTGGTCACCATTGAAGAACTTCCACACCTTGGTGATAATGAATGAATGACTGTCCTCCTCTCTCCCCCAGGGTCAGCTGGTCTCTCAAATGGCTGCAGGGTTCGGTGAGAAATCAGCTGGGATGATGGGGATGATATCTGGCAACAGGGTGAGTTACTATTTAATCACCTGGGATGATGGGGATGATATCTGGCAACAGGGTGAGTTACTATTAAATCACCTGGGATGATGGGAATGATATCTGGCAACAGGGTGAGTTACTATTAAATCACCTGGGATGATGGGGATGATATCTGGCAACAGGGTGAGTTACTATTACATCACCTGGGATGATGGGGATGATATCTGGCAACAGGGTGAGTTACTATTAAATCACCTGGGATGATGGGGATGATATCTGGCAACAGGGTGAGTTACTATTACATCACCTGGGATGATGGGAATGATATCTGGCAACAGGGTGAGTTACTATTAAATCACCTGGGATGATGGGGATGATATCTGGCAACAGGGTGAGTTACTATTAAATCACCTGGGATGATGGGGATGATATCTGGCAACAGGGTGAGTTACTATTAAATCACCTGGGATGATGGGGATGATGTCTGGCAACAGGGTGAGTTACTATTAAATCACCTGGGATGATGGGGATATCTGGCAACAGGGTGAGTTACTATTAAATCACCTGGGATGATGGGGATGATATCTGGCAACAGGGTGAGTTACTATTAAATCAGCTGGGATGATGGGGATGATGTCTGGCAACAGGGTGAGTTACTATTAAATCAGCTGGGATGATGGGGATGATGTCTGGCAACAGGGTGAGTTACTATTAAATCAGCTGGGATGATGGGGATGTTATCTGGCAACAGGGTGAGTTACTATTAAATCACCTGGGATGATGGGGATGATGTCTGGCAACCGGGTGAGTTACTATTAAATCACCTGGGATGATGGGGATGATATCAGGCAAACAGGGTGAGTTACTATTAAATCACCTGGGATGATTGGGATGATGTCTGGCAACAGGGTGAGTTACTATTAAATCTGCTGTCCTATACAAAAAAGTCCCTGACAACCTCATTGACTGGTAGTCCTTGCTAAGTGTGTGTGTCCATGGGCAGTAGATTGTCAACAAGGAAATACATACGGTAGAGTATGCACCACAGGAGGCTGGTGTTGCCTTAATTTGGGAGGACAGGCTCGTGTTGATGGCTGGAGTGGAATTAGTTTCATGGTTTCCATGGTTTCCATGTGTTTGATGCCATTCCATTTGCTCCGTTCCAGCTGCATCCTGTCTTATTCATTGTCTTTGGCGGGCTTGATTGAACGACAGTTCATTTACGTTTGTGCCTACATTACTCATTACTCTGTGTTTGTATGTTCTCTCCATGTATATTTTAGGGTGAGGCAGGACCAAGAGGGCCTCCTGGACCGTCCGGTCAACCAGTAAGTCAAAGATGGTCGACTATATCTACCTTTCAGACATCAATTCTTACTGGAGACCATTTCTGTAAGTAAACAGACAGATATGTGATCCTTTCCTTTTCCTCCCTTACTCGTAGGGCCCTACAGGGGGACAGGGGGCCCCAGGAGACGTTGGAGACCCAGGATCCATGGTAAGACCCATGCATAATCTCTGCATCAGTCATCTCTCTGATGCTTTTTTGACTGGGTTTGAATCGCGGTCACCTACATGCTTGAAGACTGTTAGCCCATTGAGCTAAAGCCTAGACATTAGCACAGGGAGCTAACTCAGCAACAAAAGGGCCTAGGCCATTGTTCCCCAACTGGCGGTCCACAGAAATCAGAAATCGGTTCCAAAGTATTCGCACGCACAATATAGAGTTAAACAGTTTGTGATCGTATACAAATGTAAGCACGTTTAGTAATTCTAATTTTTTTGGCAAATATTATATCTGTTTGGGCTTCTTGCGGTCAATTTGTAGTCCACAAATGATTTGTAATTAAGTTCCTGACCATCCTCTCAATAGAAAATCACCCCACAGCTGAATCAACTGACTCTAATCTTCCTGGTTTAGACATTATCTCAGGGAGCTAACGCAAGTCTTCAGTTCTCAGGCAAAGTTATCATCATCACACCAGCTTGGATCACTGAGCCACCTCCGCTACACTCTCACACACCATATTGATGTATTACACCAATATCTACCAATCACACTCTGTATTGATGTATTACACCAATATCTACCAATCACACTCTGTATTGATGTATTACACCAATATCTACCAATCACACTCTGTCTTGATGTATTACACCAATATCTACCAATCACACTCTGTCTTGATGTATTACACTAATATCTACCAATCACACACTGTATTGAGGTATTACACCAAGATCTACCAATCACACTCTGTCTTGATGTATTACACCAATATCTACCAATCACACTCTGTCTTGATGTATTACACCAATATCTACCAATCACACTCTGTCTTGATGTATTACACCAATATCTACCAATCACACTCTGTCTTGATGTATTACACCAATATCTACCAATCACACTCTGTCTTGATGTATTACATCAATATCTACCAATCACACTCTGTCTTGATGTGTTACACCAATATCTACCAATCACACTCTGTCTTGATGTGTTACACCAATATCTACCAATCACACACTGCCTTGATGTATTACACCAATATCTACCAATCACACTCTGTCTTGATGTATTACACCAATATCTACCAATCACACACTGTCTTGATGTGTTACACCAATATCTACCCATCACACACTGTATTGAGGTGTTACACCAATATCTACCAATCACACACTGTATTGAGGTGTTACACCAAAGCTATATGTTTTATTGACTGTGTGTGATTGGACATGTTGTTTTTATACAGGGTGGCTTTGGTTACAGAGGACCTGAGGGCCCACCAGGAAAACCAGGACCAGATGTAAGTACTCTACACTCCAACAGACATAGGCCGTGTCCCTATTCCCTATATAGTGCAATACTTTTGACCAGGACCCATAGGGCCAGTGGTGAGGAACAACCCGCATTAAATATGACATCTTCTGAGTATGAATGAGCCTAGTATGTTGATATTGGTTGCTTTCTGCATATGTTCCTTCATAGTATGTAGTAAGATTAGTTTAGAGTTTTTCCTAGCCACCGTGCTTCTACATCTGCATTGCTTGCTGTTTGGGGTTTTAGGCTGGGTTTCTGTACAGCACTTTGTGACATCAGCTGATGTAAAGGGCTTTATAAATACATTTGATTGATTGATTGATTGATTGATTGATTGATTGCACCGAATATTGTTTTAGTAAGTAGTAGACAAGCTAAAGTATGTAGGACACAGCCAAAGACCATGGATGCCACTTGCCGCTGATCAAAACAGATACAAATGTTATGTAAGTGTAATATCTTGTTGCTAATGTAGATTGCAGGTAGCTCTGCACACTTTCTTCAATAGGCGTCGGTTGAAAAACGTGTTAGTGCAGACTACACTAGCACCAATACCTTGGTGTGTCTAACTCTGCTCTCACATGCCATGTTGTGTCATTAACTCGTCTTTTTACAACCTTTATCGGAGATGGTAGAATACCAAGTGTCAATTAAACCTCTTGACTATTAGACAACACTAAACTGCCTAACACACCTTTGTTCAGGATTATACAACGGGTGGTAATGCCTTTGAAGCTGGTGTTTGGAGGATATATTGGCTTGGTTTGAAGGCCCGAGACGAACCGTGGCAATATGTCCTCCAAACACCAGCTTCTCTGGCATTTCACTTAAGCGAACCCAACATGGAGATTTTATTTTTGGACCTTTGTTCTACATCAACCTTTAGTGCATTGAACATCTAGGCATACTCAGCTATCCAGAATCAGTTTGACATTATGTTGGAGTGCTGTTTGTTTACCTTTCTGAAGTGCTGTTCATCTGTTGAACCCTTATGAAAAAATATTGCAGTCAGAGTGCAGTATAACTGCAGTACATTGTAATAATACTGTAGTTTGAATGCAGTATAACGGTTGTAGGCTGAAAATACTGCGTCCAAAATAAATCTTTTTTTTTTACTGCAGTAATTTTGCAGTTTAACTGCAGTTACAGTGCAGTGTAACTGCAGTTCAACTTCAGTACACTGCAGTTATTCTGCAATCACTGCATCCAAAATTCCACAGTTGACTGCAGTTACTGCACTTTTACTGCAGTTTCAAAATTGCAATATTTTTTTGTAAGGGAAATGCTGTTTTGTCTTCATCTGAGAGGGTGAAAATTACAACTATTTGTTACCTACTTGTACTGTAATGTCTTCTAGTAGCTGAGAATGTTATGTGAATGTGATGTTTTCCCTTCACAGGGAGAATCTGGCCCAACCGGAATAGCCGGAGATAAAGGAGCTGCTGGATCTGCCGTAAGTAACAAACTGTCTTTCATCTGAAAACCAACTATCTGTAAGCCTTCAAACAACCAATTATCTGCATGAGATATATTTCTCTGCCACTGCAGATCAAATGAGTGTTGAATGCAAAGGCATTTGCAAAAACACAATTAATTACACACTTCTTTTATGATAGACATTTCAAGATTTTGATTAAACCACTTACAACAATGTCCATATGATTAGAGTGAGTTGTAAGACTGTGGATGGATGTGCTTTATTTCCTAATCCACTCCCATCCAACTGTACTTAGTTAAGAAAGCAGGTACCATTGCCTTCAACCTAAACTTGAATAGTCTTCATTTTGTGAGTAAAACCAATGAACAATAATCCACAATTAGAATAGACTGTTGTTTTAATGGGGCCACTGTATGTACTTATACATGTGAAAGTTAAACAGTGATTAAATGTGGTGATTTCCAGGGTCCCAGAGGTTTCCCAGGACTGCCAGGTCACCCTGGACTGAAAGGCCTTAAGGTCAGCAGCAACACAATGATCACAATGCTCATATCTATGTACTGTAGTTTGAAGCATGGCTGCATGTACATTTTTGTACATTTTTTAAAGTAGTTAACTTGGCACTGTGCTGTTATGAACTTCTGTGAGATTCGTTAGAGCCTAGAACAGACCTGATCAGAACTAAAGAGCTAATGTCTCATCAACAGGGTCATGCAGGTCTTCTAGGAGCGAGAGGTCAATCTGGTGCTGCTGGGTCAAAGGTAAACTCATCATCATGCATATCTTTATATTTGTGCTGCTTCGCATGGTTAGTATCTAAAAGTGATCTGTTTCTGTTTGAAATTGCTGCACATATCGTGACTCTCTCTCTCTCTGTGTTATTTTACAGGGCCCATCAGGTACTCCTGGTGGAATGGGGCCCCCTGGTCCTGTGGTAGGTCATAATCAATTAGTTAATTGATAATAAATTATTATATGATTGTAATACGTGTTACTCACACACACCAATAGCTCTAAATACTCTGATATGTGTCCAATCTGTTAGTGAGGGAGTGTAATATTACGTGAAACATGATACTGTATATTTTAGGGTCCAGCAGGAATGCAAGGGGAGAGAGGAAGGAGTGGCCCAACTGGAGCTGTGGTAAGAGAGATATGACTACCTCTGACCTCTGACCTATAACTCTACATTACACAGCTCCGTCTCTTCAATCCATTGATTGCCAACCTGAATTAAATTGATCTGAGGTCAGTTCTTATTCAACATGTAGCATGAGGCATCATTGGTTTATATGTAGGTTCAAAATGTTTTGTTTTGGCTTATCAGTGACACATGCTGTAACCTTTGTTTTTATTTTTATTTATCCAGGCGAGTCAATTAAGAACAAATTCTTATTTACAATGACATCCTGGCTTACAATGACAGCCTATTCTGCCACTGTCCTCCTATGGTGATGTGCATTGATGATGAGATGATAGAGGGGAATTTGTTAAATCTTCTTTCAGTTGTGCATCTCTCTCCATACAGGGGAAACGTGGTGAATCTGGACATATTGGGAAAGCAGGACCACAGGTACGACCTCTAACATCCAACAAAACATCACCCTTCAGATCAAATTATTATGATACACAAATCAGTATTACACATGCAATATAACAAATGAAAAACAACACTGTATCTACTCAAAATACACTATTTTCCTGAAAGCCAGTATAAAAGTGTTATACATTTACAAATCAGCAGTAATGCTAACTGGGCAAAAGTGATGTTTCCAGTACTAACCAACACCAGATGTGTGTCCAAAATGGCTCCCTATCTCCTATATAGTGTCTATATAGTGAAAGGAATAAGGGGCCATTTTGGATACAGCCCCAGGTGTGGATGACATGCAGCCTACTGTACCAACCAACCATCCTGGATGTGATGTGATTCTAGGGTCCTATGGGGATCACTGGAGCTCTAGGATTCCCAGGTAGTCCAGGTATAAAGGTGAGTACTGTTCATTCTTTAATATACTTTGATGGAGCACAGTCCTCTTCTTCACACCAGCCATGTCCTAAATATTGGTTACTCAAACGTACAACCCAGTCCTTCCCCCTCAGAATTACATTTCATTCTAAACAGGCCCATTCGGATTACTCTATTCCGATAAAGATGTTTATATGAGGGTGTTTTGATGAGGGTGTTTTATTCATTATGAGCTATGCATCTGTTCAACAACGGTTGATTAGAGTGCATGTAAACACACTCTGACAGTGACACTGTTGTCTCCAGGGGCAACCAGGTCCCCCAGGAGCACGAGGGACAGGGGGCCAGCAAGGACCAAGAGGGGAGGCCGGACGCGTGGGATTGGCTGGAGCTCTGGGAATTCAGGTGTTTGGCTAATTCATGATGCTAATAATCTCTACACCTACGGTAACTGTACTATCAACAACTCACCACTTCAGGGTGTAGATTGATTCACTGAAAATGTTGCTGAATCTGGTTTCTGATTGAAACGTCCATTGAAAGTACATTTTATGCTGAACTGAATTGTCGGGTTAAATTAAGTTGAAATAAATGACTTAAAAACATGTTGATTTCTGTAGGGTCCAACAGGAACAGAGGGAGCTGCCGGAGCCAAAGGACCATCCGTATGTATAACTCCACCCACTTTCATCTCTCCTTGTTCATCTCCTTGTTCATCTCCTTGTTCAGCTACTCCCTTCTCCTCCCCTCAATCTAATGTATCTCTCACCTTCCAATATTCCAAATATTAATATCTGATTATGTATTACTCATTATTATGTATTATGTAAAATCCTTGAAAGTATGTAATAGGGTGTTGGCCCCCACATGCCATGCTGTCTGGACAGTAGACTACAGCCTGTCCTGTTAGAATGGGCCCTGGTACAGAGTCACAGAGACAGTAGACTACAGCCTGTCCTGTTAGAATGGGCCCTGGTGCAGAGTCACAGAGACAGTAGACTACAGCCTGTCCTGTTAGAATGGGCCCTGGTGCAGAGTCACAGAGACAGTAGACTACAGCCTGTCCTGTTAGAATGGGCCCTGGTGCAGAGTCACAGAGACAGTAGACTACAGCCTGTCCTGTTAGAATGGGCCCTGGTGCAGAGTCACAGAGACAGTAGACTACAGCCTGTCCTGTTAGAATGGGCCCTGGTGCAGAGTCACAGAGACAGTAGACTACAGCTTGTCCTGTTAGAATGGGCCCTGGTGCAGAGTCACAGAGACAGTAGACTACAGCCTGTCTTGTTAGAATGGACCCTGGTACAGAGTCACAGAGACAGTAGACTACAGCCTGTCCTGTTAGAATGGGCCCTGGTACAGAGTCACAGAGACAGTAGACTACAGCCTGTCCTGTTAGAATGGACCCTGGTACAGAGTCACAGAGACAGTAGACTACAGCCTGTCCTGTTAGAATGGACCCTGGTACAGAGTCACAGAGACAGTAGACTACAGCCTGTCCTGTTAGAATGGGCCCTGGTGCAGAGTCACAGAGACAGTAGACTACAGCCTGTCTTGTTAGAATGGACCCTGGTACAGAGTCACAGAGACAGTAGACTACAGCCTGTCCTGTTAGAATGGGCCCTGGTGCAGAGTCACAGAGACAGTAGACTACAGCCTGTCCTGTTAGAATGGGCCCTGGTACAGAGTCACAGAGACAGTAGACTACAGCCTGTCCTGTTAGAATGGGCCCTGGTGCAGAGTCAAAAAGACAAAAGGCTACTGTTAGACTACAGCCTGTCCTGTTAGAATGGGCCCTGGCACAGAGTCACAGAGACAGTAGACTACAGCCTGTCCTGTTAGAATGGGCCCTGGTACAGAGTCACAGAGACAGTAGACTACAGCCTGTCCTGTTAGAATGGGCCCTGGTACAGAGTCAAAGAGACAAAAGGCTACTGTTAGACTACAGCCTGTCCTGTTAGAATGGGCCCTGGTACAGAGTCACAGAGACAGTAGACTACAGCCTGTCCTGTTAGAATGGGCCCTGGTGCAGAGTCACAGAGACAGTAGACTACAGCCTGTCCTGTTAGAATGGGCCCTGGTGCAGAGTCACAGAGACAGTAGACTACAGCCTGTCCTGTTAGAATGGACCCTGGTACAGAGTCACAGAGACAGTAGACTACAGCCTGTCCTGTTAGAATGGGCCCTGGTACAGAGTCACAGAGACAGTAGACTACAGCCTGTCCTGTTAGAATGGACCCTGGTACAGAGTCACAGAGACAGTAGACTACAGCCTGTCCTGTTAGAATGGACCCTGGTACAGAGTCAAAAAGACAAAAGGCTACTGTTAGACTACAGCCTGTCCTGTTAGAATGGGCCCTGGCACAGAGTCACAGAGACAAAAGGCTACTGTTAGACTACAGCCTGTCCTGTTAGAATGGGCCCTGGCACAGAGTCACAGAGACAGTAGACTACAGCCTGTCCTGTTAGAATGGGCCCTGGTACAGAGTCACAGAGACAAAAGGCTACTGTTAGACTACAGCCTGTCCTGTTAGAATGGGCCCTGGTACAGAGTCACAGAGACAGTAGACTACAGCCTGTCCTGTTAGAATGGGCCCTGGTACAGAGTCAAAGAGACAAAAGGCTACTGTTAGACTACAGCCTGTCCTGTTAGAATGGGCCCTGGTGCAGAGTCACAGAGACAGTAGACTACAGCCTGTCCTGTTAGAATGGGCCCTGGCACAGAGTCACAGAGACAGTAGACTACAGCCTGTCCTGTTAGAATGGGCCCTGGCACAGAGTCACAGAGACAGTAGACTACAGCCTGTCCTGTTAGAATGGGCCCTGGCACAGAGTCACAGAGTCAAAGAGACAAAAGGCTACAGCCTGTCCTGTAAGATAAGTCATGCATTGATGTCAATGGGTGAACACAGGTTAGATACCTATTTTAGGTATAATGATGTGATTTCTACCCCAGGGAGCTCCAGGTATCCAGGGTCTGACTGGACTGCTTGGCCCCGCGGGGCCCCCCGGACCACAGGGAACCACTGGACTGCCCGGGCCTAAGGGCCAACTGGTAAGAGATTTGTTGTTTAATTTTGACCACTCATTTCATTGTTTGGATCAAGAATGGTTGTCAGGTCCCTAGCTATGTTAGAAAGGTCATAGAAACTACTGCTGGTTTCCATGCTCCAGTTAAAATGCTATCATATGGCTACATGTTCATAACGCCGGCAGGAAAAGCTAGTTCTCAAACCTTGAGATTGTACATTGTCAGTAGACTTGAAAAACAATGTCATGTGAAACATCTATCCATCATATTCCTCTCTTCTCACAAGGGTGATTTAGGCATTCCCGGATTCAAAGGAGAGACTGGATTCAAAGGAGAATCTGTAAGATATACAACCCATCATAATGAATGTCCCTCTAATTCCATGGTTTAATAATGTACAGTAGCAACCACATGCATTTGTTGAATGGCAGGTTATGTTGAATGGCAGGTTATGTTGAATGGCAGGTTATGTTGAATGGCAGGTTATGTTGAATGGCAGGTTATGTTGAATGGCAGGTTATGTTGAATGGCAGGTTATGTTGAAAGGCAGGTTATGTTGAATGACAGGTTATGTTGAATGGCAGGTTATGTTGAGTGGCAGGTTATGTTGAATGGCAGGTTATGTTGAATGACAGGTTATGTTGAAAGGCAGGTTATGTTGAAAGGCAGGTTATGTTGAAAGGCAGGTTATGTTGAAAGGCAGGTTATGTTGAAAGGCAGGTTATGTTGAAAGGCAGGTTATGTTGAAAGGCAGGTTATGTTGAAAGGCAGGTTATGTTGAATGGCAGGTTATGTTGAAAGGCAGGTTATGTTGAATGGCAGGTTATGTTGAATGACAGGTTATGTTGAAAGACAGGTTATGTTGAAAGGCAGGTTATGTTGAATGACAGGTTATGTTGAAAGGCAGGTTATGTTGAAAGGCAGGTTATGTTGAAAGGCAGGTTATGTTGAAAGGCAGGTTATGCTGGCGCTGGTTTCTTTCTAAATGTTGAAAGGCAGGTTATGTTGAAAGGCAGGTTATGTTGAAAGGCAGGTTATGCTGGCGCTGGTTTCTTTCTAAATGGGGTGCATGTCTATCTGAGCCTTCCTCTAAACTTCAGCATGTTTAGTTCATTTATTTGGCCTTTGACATAAATGTCTCTTGCATTATCGAGCAATGAGTTTAAGACAACATCAAGGGTAGCAACATTTTCCACTTGGCTCTTCCTTCAGTCTAGGCCAGCTTTAAAGTGCTTAGTGCACGTTGAGCAGTTTGATGCTCCTAGGGACAAGTAAGTTTATCCACACCCGAAGTTGACTGCAACAACAATATATTCAATACATTTTATGGTGCTCTTAAAAGACCATACAATAAAATATAACAAACACTAATGTATGATGTGGCAGCCATCTTGTTTGATTATGACATCATTGCAGGGTGCACCTGGTGATCATGGAGCGCTGGGTCCCATGGGAGAGGAGGGGAGGAGGGGAGAACGGGGTGACGCCGGGACTTCAGGTGCCGCTGGACCCAATGGAGAGAGAGTAAATCAGCTCTTTCACTCACTACAAGAACTTTGTCTGTCTCTCTCTCTTTGTCTCTTCCTCTCTCTGTCTTTCCTCAGTACATTCAATAACAGCAGAATTATTTGATTAAAATCAAAACCCTTTAGCAAATTCTATTAAAACCAATTTGTAATTTCCAGGGTGCTCCTGGCAGTAGAGGTTTTCCTGGTCAGGATGGGTTACCTGGTCAAAAGGTAGGTTGGTTTCTCTTTGAATCTATAGAATAAGTCTATTGAATAATAATATTATGCCATTCAAACGCTACACTCCATTCTGTGATCAGGGTGCCCAAGGTGAGCGAGGACTGGGTGGGTCATCTGGTGCCAAAGGTGCCGATGGTGACCCAGGACGCACTGGAGAGCCAGGTCTTCCAGGGGCACGGGTGAGATAACACACCTCTACCTCTGGTCAGCATTCTCTATCACAGAAGAATATTCCTTTGTGGTGATCATCACGCTCATGTTGATACTAGATGAAAAAGACATGAGAAGTACATGAACAGAACCGCCAAAAAAAGAGTCAACATTTTATTCAAATCCTCCCTTTTCTTTCCTCAGGGTCTGTCGGGTCTTCTCGGCTCCCAGGGTCCTGAGGGACACCAAGGACCAATGGTGTGTGGACATGAGTCAGGAAATATATATATATATATATATATATATATATATATATATACTCCCCTACCTACCTATCTATCCATCTATCCATCTATCCATCTATCCATCTATCCATCTATCCATCCATCTATCTATCTATCTATCTATCTATCTATCTATCTATCTATCTATCTATCTATCTATCTATCTATCTATCTATCTATCTATCTATCTATCTATCTATCTATCTATCTATCTATCTATCTATCTATCTATCTATCTATCTATCTATCTATCTATCTAACTATCTATCTATCTATCTATCTATCTATCTATCTATCTATCTATCTATCTATCTATCTATCTATCTATCTATCTATCTATCTCTATCTCTATCTCTATCTCTATCTCTCTATATAAACTCAGCAAAAAAAGAAATGTCCCCTCACTGTAAACTGCATTTATTTTCAGCAAACTTAACATGTGTAAATAATTTGTATGAACATAACAAGACTCAACAACTGAGACATAAACTGAACAGGTTCCACAGACATGTGACTAACAGAAATGGAATAATGTGTCCCTGAACAAAGGGGGGGTCAAAATCAAAAGTAACAGTCAGTATCTGGTGTGGCCACCAGCTGCATTAAGTACTGCAGTGCATCTCCTCCTCATGGACTGCACCAGATTTGCCAGTTCTTGCTGTGAGATGTTACCCCACTCTTTCACCAAGGCACCTGTAAGTTCCCTGACATTTCTGGGGGGGATGGCCCTAGCACTCACCCTCAGATCCAACAGGTCCCAGACGTGCTCAATGGGATTGAGATCCGGGCTGTGTGCTGGCCATGGCAGAACACTGACATTCCTGTCTTGCACGAAATCACGCACAGAATGAGCAGTAAAGCTGGTGGCATTGTCATGCTGGAGGGTCATGTCAGGATGAGCCTGCAGGAAGGGTACCACATGAGGGAGGAGGATGTCTTCCCTGTAACGCGCAGCATTGAGATTGCCTGCAATGACAACAAGCTCAGTCCGATGATGCTGTGACACATCGCCCCAGACCATGACGGACCCTCCACCTCCAAATTGATCTCGCTCCAGAGTACAGGCCTCGGTGTAACGCTCATTCCTTCGACGATAAACGCAAATCCGACCATCACCCCTGGTGAGACAAAACTGCGACTCATCAGTGAAGAGCACTTTTTGCCAGTTCTTTCTGGTCCAGCGACGGTGGGTTTGTGCCCATAGGCAACGTTGTTGCCGGTGATGTCTGGTGAGGACCTGCCTTATAGCAGGCCTACAAGCCCTCAGTCCAGCCTCTCTCAGCCTTTTGCGGACAGTCTGAGCACTGATGGAGGGATTGTGCGTTTCTGGTGTAACTCGGGCCGTTGTTGTTGCCATCCTGTACCTGTCCCTCAGGTGTGATGTTCGGATGTATCGATCCTATGCAGGTGTTGTTACACGTGGTCTGCCACTGTGAGGACAATCAGCTGACCTGACCTGTCCTGTCTCCCTGTAGTGCTGTCTTAGGCGTCTCACAGTACGGACATTGCAATTGATTGCCCTGGCCAAATCAGTCCTCATGCCTCCTTGCAGCATTCCTAAGGCACGTTCACACAGATGAGCAGGGACCCTGGGCATCTTTCTTTTGGTGTTTTTCAGAGTCAGTAGAAAGGCCTCTTTATTGTCCTAAGTTTTCATAACTGTGACCTTAATTGCCTACCGTCTGTAAACATTTCATACAGCAATTCAAAAATAGGACATTTATGATTGATAATCTTTTGTGGAGAAAAGATTCATTAATTGTATGGTTCATTGAACAAGCATGGGAAACAGTGTTTAAACCCTTTACAATGAAGATCTGTGACGTTATTTGGATTTTTACGAATAATCTTTGAAAGACAAAGTCCTGAAAAAGGGATGTTTCTTTTTTTGCTGAGTTTATATATACTTCCCTGCCTATTTATTTGGACAGTGATGTTAAGACATTTAATTTGGCTCTATACTCCAGCATTTTGGATTTGTTCATCTTTATTTAACTAGGCAAGTCAGTTAAGAACAAATTCTCATTTACAATGACGGCCTACACCGGCCAAACCCTCGCCTAACCCGGACAATTATGCACTGCCCTATGGGACTCCCGATCATGGCCAGTAGTGAAACAGCCCAGGATCAAACCAGGGTCTGTAGTGACGCCTCTAGCACTGAGATGCAGTGCCTTAGACCGCTGCACCACTCGGGAGTCAATTTGAGTTGAAATGTTTTATATGAGGTGATTTCATACATACCGGTATCTGTTTTACCGTTTTGAAATGAATGCACTTTATGTATCTAGTACCCCATTTGAAGGGGTCATAAGTATTTGGACATATTCACTTATAGTGCATTAAATTAGGTCAAAAGTTTAGTATTTGGTCACATATTCCTAGCACGCAATGACTATACAGTCTTGTTGGATGCATTTGCAGTTTGTTTTGGTTGTGTTTCAGATTATGTTATGCCCAATAGAAATTAATGGTAAATAATGTACTGTGTAATTTTGGAGTCTCTTTTACTGTAAATAAGAATAGAATGTTTCTGAACACTACTGCATTAATGTGGATGCTGAATGAATCCTGAATGAATGATGAGTAAGAAAGTTTTAGATGCACAAAGATCAGGCCCCCAAACATCCTAACCTCTCATCATTACAATAGGTCAGCATTTTGGGGGGGGTATGATATTTGTGTGTCTGTAGATTTCTCACTCATCATTATTCATGATTCATTCATGATTATCCGTAATCATGGTAGCATCCACATGAATGTAGAAGTGTTCAGAAACATGAAATACGCAGGGGAGTGTATAATACATGTTTTTATCTATAGACAGGCCAAATGTGAACCTACCTCTGTTTCTGTCTCTCTCTCTCCCCATCCCTCTCTCTCTCAGGGAGGAGGAGGAGAGGATGGGGGACCAGGTCCAGCAGGGTCAGATGGTACCAGAGGTCCAGCTGGAACCATGGGTGTCGTTGGACCAAAAGGCTTTACTGTGAGTAACCAGCACTTTATGGCGATCATGTGTGTGTGTTCCTTTCCCCAATATACAGTAGAACCAGCTCCATTAAACCCATCACATTTAGAATGATGAATGAAATACTGTAGGTGTTTGAATGCGTCTACTATGGACCATACAATGTCAGGAGAGACACTGGAATGCTACTGATATGATATAAGAAGAGGGAAACATTGACATGTTATTGTGATTGTGGATCATTGTTCATTTGTCCTCACAGGGAGACCCTGGTAAGACAGGAGAAGTGGGGACCCCAGGTGTTGCAGGACAGAGGGTAAGTACACTATACTCATCAGGGGTTTAAATATGATGTTGTAGGTGGTGGAACTGCACCTCAAACTGGTTCATTTCCAAATATAAACTGGGTGGTTCGAACCCTGAATGCTGATTGGCTGACAGCCGTGGTATATCAGACTGTATACCACGGGTATGACAAAATATTTATTTTTACTGCTCTAATTACGTTGGTAACCAGTTTATAATAGCAATAAGGCACCTCGGGGGTTTGTGGTATATGGCCAATATACCACGGCTAAGGACTGTATCCAGCACTCCGCCTTGCGCCGTGCCTAAGAACAGCTCTTAGCCGTGGTATATTGGCCATGTACCACACCCTCTCGGGCCTTATTGCTTAAATAAAACATTTTCAGTTTCCATTCTCTGCTTTCTCCCATTGTAAGCTGGTAGAAGCTGGTAGAACTGCTGTAGTACCTCATTGTACACACTGACCACTGAGGACTGTTTCTCATACAGGGGGTTAATGGGAAAGCAGGAGAGATGGGCGCTGGTGGCACTGCTGGTCCAGCAGTAAGTATCTGATTAATATGTTCCAATTAAACGATACATACCAACACAGTTTAAACATTAAATACTGTATGGGGTGATGGTAAGCTTAAACCGTTGCTGGTTTTCCTCTCCATACTTGACTTCTTTTAGGGAGTTGCAGGGAAGAGAGGAGAGCAAGGACCTCCTGGTATGAATGGCTTCCAGGTATGCTGTTTCACATGGGATTTATTGACCTTGTATTTACTAAAATAGAGACTAGTGATAGTACTAATCAGTAAAGGGGAAATGAGAACTCTAATGGTGTGATGTATTTCAGGGTCTACCTGGATCTGCTGGTCCACCTGGAGAGTCTGGGAAACCAGGTGCTGAGGTACGGTATGACATCACGCCCGACTGTGACATACAATAACCTCTATTTACAGTTGGTTTATTTACAGCTTATTTATGTTACATTTCAACAATAGGTTATTTCTTTAGATAATGAACTAAATGTTGTTATGTTGATAGACTCATGACTGGGTATGTATGCCTTTGCCTGCAATGGTCAAACAAAGGCACATATTAACCAGCCATGAGTCTGCCAACATAACGAAACACAGTCCATTCATTATCTACAGTAAGAATCTAGAAATGTAACATGTTTTTGAGTTGAGGTATAGATATACAACACGACTATCAGGTTCATCAACGTTTCAGGGTTATTTAATGCTGCATTTACACAGGAAGCACAATTCTGATCTTTTACCCTATCATTGATAGCAGGTTGGCATTTATTGGGATGACTCATGTTCTGGAGGCAGCTCTGCAGGGTAGTTACTTGCTGGCACAGCCACAAAGTCAGAAAATCTTATTTTAAACCTAACCTTAACCACAATGCTAACCTTTTGCCTAACCCTAACCTTAAATTAAGACAATTTTTGTTTTCATACATTTTTATGATATATCACCAATTTTGACTTTCGATCTGGCCCATAAACGTCAACCTGCTTCTTGGCAAAATTGCTGTTCGGGTTGGTCAAAAGACCAATTAGTGGAAAAATATCAAAATTAGGCTGCCTGTGTAAACAAGTTCTAGTTGATTTGTCGTATGCCCACGATACACATGGTATACACAGTCGAAATGCTTACTTGCAGGTTCCCTCTCGACAATGTGACAACGATAAGAAATAGTAAAAGATAAGAATACAAAAATAATAAGGAAATTAACTCAGTAGAATATAATAAAAATGTAGCATAAGTATAAATACAGGAAGTGTGTCAGGGAAGGGGACTGGACAGTAAGGAAGGTGGAATAGGGGATTGAAACAGCCTGTCTGTTGTGTTGATTAAATGTTTTTGGTATTGTCATTCCCAGGGTATCGCTGGAGAGGGAGGGGCTGCTGGTCTCACAGGGCCAAGGGTAAGCCATCTTAACAGCTGATTTATCTATCCATTTGATGCCCATTTGAATACAACCCGCAATAGGTGAAAAGTAACCCTGCCCCTCTGCAGAGAAAATGCATCTTCCAACTGAAATCATAATCATATTTTTTCAATACAGAAGTACAATGACCTAATACATAACGGAAACCTATCGTGTGGCAAAATGCAGGTTTTTTCCCAATGCGGTTTTGTTTGAGATCAGTCTTTATCTTCACTAGTAAAATAAGGTTTATAACTAGGGCACTGTGTTTTTGTTAATCATGCCACATGACCTGGATTTTAATCGTTATGTAAAGCTTTTTCATCAAACTGTCCCAGTTTTTTAAATGTCAGATGGTCCAGCACCATCTTCAGACAATTGCTTTCATTTTTGGTCTAATTCTAATTTCTGGAAAAAGCTTAAAATCCAGGTCATGTGACATGATAACTAAAACACAAGGCCCTGTTTATAACATACAGTGCTGTAAAGATGTTGTTTGTAGCTGACCAGTGGGTGATTGTATGATTGTATCGTAGGGTGAGCGTGGCATCCCAGGAGAGAGAGGTGATGTGGGAACTAACGGACTACTGGGGCCCAAAGGTATTTCAGGGGGGCCAGGACCAGAGGGACCAAAGGTAAGTACTATAGCACATCCCTTTAAAATATGTATTTATTTATTTGTGTCTTTATTCATTCAGTCATTTAACCAGGTTGTCAAATGATATCTCTTCCACGATGGAGGCCTAATGCAGATTAACAATGTAATGATAACCTCATATATCCATGTTATTTCCCACAAACATGATATGAGAGCTGTTTCTGTGTGTGTTCTTCCCCCAGGGTGGGTCTGGAACTAAAGGAACCGTTGGGGACATAGGAGCTGCAGGCCTGCAGGGGATGCCAGGGGAGAGGGGTGTCCCTGGTTCTCCTGGTCCTAAAGGAGATGTGGTAAGTATCTGTGTTGGAGGGGAAAATATCAACCAAAACTTGGTTAAGTCCACAAAGTACCTCCAGAGTCCAAGACACTAGAAGGAACTACAAGTTGGAACCCTTCAGAGTGGTGTATTCCATTCTATAACTGGGTGGGTGAGGGTTCATTCTGCAGTCCTGTTCTGCTGACCCCTCTTCTCTCCTTAGGGGTCAGTTGGTGAGAAAGGAACCGAGGGTACTGCTGGATACGACGGGCCCGGGGTGAGTTACCTTACACATGCTTGTCTACACATACCTTTCTGAGTCACCTAAATGGATTACAGCAAGGATTTAAGCACAAATAACATCTTAAAATGTCACCCACAACAAAATTCTGTTAGGTTCAAGTTGAGTGATATGTCAAAATGTAGTGACGTCATCATAACCACTTTTAGGCCCTGGGTGGAGTGTAGTGACCTTTTGATGCACATTCTAGTTTCATTGGTTTCACAACCATAGTAAGTTGTTCACAGCAAGTTGTAGTATATTTAAAATCCTGTTTGTTTTTCATTTGAAGGGACTTCCTGGTCCAGTTGGACCAACAGGAGGCATTGGGCTCAATGGTGATAAGGTAAAGCACTCACTCACTCACTCACTCACTCACTCACTCACTCACTCACTCACTCACTCACTCACTCAAATGTATTCATGAAGGCCTCGTTACATCATCAGTTGTCACAAAGTGCTTTAACAGTAACCCTGCTTAAACCCTAAAGGAGCATCCAGCATACAGTCACCAACAGCACTTAGACAGACTAGATGAACATACACTGTTGCAGAGAAACCTATCCATATTAAGGCCTCAGTATCTACCACAGATACCCAGACAATATATTATATTTGTTTGGTTTAGGGAGAGGCCGGCCCTAAAGGCCCCCCTGGACGTCGAGGAGCGAGAGCAGTGGCCGTAAGTACTGCGATTCATTTTGTAAAATTATTGACACAATACTGTAAGTTGTCTTGTGTACAATTGTCCCATAGTAAAAAAAAGACAATTGCAACATACTGTTAATAGTTCTCATATACCTCTGTACTGACCCAACATATACCTCTGTACTGACCCAACATCTGTTATAGGGAGCTTCTGGGGAGCCTGGTCCAACCGGTGCAGTAGGATTCCCTGGGTCTCCTGTGAGTAGCTTTCAAACAATGTGGGGGTCTGTCACGCCCAATAGTGTCAGCTATGACAGGCCCCTGCCCTGTTGTATTGTGTCCCTTGATGCTCTGTTAATTTGTCAACCTTGGCTTGGTGTTGTTACAGGTGTTGTCTGAACAGATTACGCTGCAAACATCCTCCTGTATAATGTGGAATAAACATTTCAGTAATGGTCAAAGTCAATAACCATTTCTATATAACCACATAGTAACTATATCCATGGTGAGACTTGGAAGTCGTTTCGCATGGCGATGAATCTGCCCAGTAATCATGGTCATTGTGTCCGACTCTTCGCAGGGTCCCGATGGGCAACCCGGGGTCAAAGGTGAACCAGGAGAGAGGGGTCAGAAGGGTGAGGCTGGAGCACAGGGACTCCAAGGAACAGCTGGTAAACTTGGTTCCCAGGGTCCAGATGGTGTGACTGGACTAAAGGGGGCCAGAGGAACACAAGGGGCCGCGGTGAGTGAGTCGTACTGAGGGTGACGTATAACAGCTGGAGCATCCATACAAACACTTCACCCTGGTATTTACTGTAGAAATAGACCTGATCATGGCTACTCAGCACAGAGTAGGAATGCTTTTCCAGGGAATTCACTGAATACGTAGTACAGTATGTTGATATTTTCTGATAAGAATTTCAACTGTCATTTTCAGGGTGGGTCTGGTTTCCCAGGATTCCCTGGGGGAGTTGGTCCAGCAGGCTCCATTGTGAGTTAATCCTACTATCGACCAATCAAATCACTTTATACCTATGAGATCACCAATAAATGATTTCATAAACCATAGAACATAGAGCAATATAGTGAAATATGTTATTCCATTACTCACGCTGTCTTTCCTCTCTTCCAGGGTGAGGTAGGGGCGCCTGGAGACATTGGTACCCCAGGGAAGGCAGGTACTCCTGGACTTAGAGGCGAGAATGGAGGCCCTGGGCGTGTAGGAGAGAGAGGGGCCCCGGGCCCAGCAGGTGCCCCAGGAGACAAGGGAGAGCCTGGAGAGGATGGACCAGGGGTAAATATGAGAGAGTAACAGAAGTAAAAGTTTTAGCTGTATCGTTCAAAGTGGTTTACAGAGCGAGACTTCTCTGCCATCCTCCATTACTCTATACTTCTTTTGCTAGACTAGGAAATATCTGAAGTCACCATTGGCCAATGGGATGGTCTTTGTTTCTGACAGGGCCCTGATGGGCCGGCGGGACCAGCAGGCATCTCAGGACAGCGAGGTGTTGTGGGCATACCTGGAGTCAGAGGAGAGAGCGGGATGGTTGGGCCCCCCGGTACTGCTGTACGTATGGAACTCAAGTTCACATTCACCATTCATTTCTATAGCCTTGAGAGTAGTATCACTATACACTGAACAGTATCTGACTGAGTCCCAATCCAAGACTCAGTCAGATATACAGTACACTCATACACTTTCCATTTGTGTCCTGACCAGTGATGTCACACTTATTTACCCAGGGTGCACCCGGAAAATCAGGTGCCCCCGGAACTCGGGGAGGCAAGGGCGCTGTCGGTGCAGTCGGGTTACCAGGGGCAACCGGACCAAGAGGGGACCTTGGTCTTACGGTATGTGTTTTCACTTAATTGACCCATGACTGTTCTGTCTGTGGGTTCAGTGAACACATTTCCAATAAACCAACTGTGGATTAAAACAGTGGGAATGTGGGAATTATAATAGTTCCCCTGAAAAGCAAGTCTTTACTGTAACAGAAGGATACTGTACTATACAGCACAGGTAAACTTAATGCAGCGATCTGTCTTTACAGGGTAATGCTGGGTCTGATGGGGTACCTGGCAAGGATGGACTTATAGGAGCCAGGGTAAGACACAGCTACAGATGGACAAGAAACTTTATGGAAATGTAGGATCAAACCATTTCACCAGAAAATGTCTCTCTGTCTGTCTGTCTGTCTGTCTGTCTGTCTGTCTGTCTGTCTGTCTGTCTGTCTGTCTGTCTGTCTGTCTGTCTGTCTGTCTGTCTGTCTGTCTGTCTGTCTGTCTGTCTGTCTGTAGGGAGATAGAGGGAATCCTGGTCCTGAAGGTCTTGCTGGAACTCCGGGGCTTCATGGCTCTGTTGGGCCAGTCGGCACCTCTGGTGTCCCTGGGAAGAGAGGAGACAATGTGAGTAATCTGGACATTGCCACAATGCCATCGCATAGTTTTGCCACACCAACGTTCAGAGCCTTCTAGCCTTGAGACATGACTGTAGACCCTTATTGCGTTAGAGGTCATAGGAGTCTACAGTGTTTGAGGTCAAAACCCAGTACGAAAATGTATGCACTCACTACTGTAACTAACTACTGGCTTCTCTGGATGAGTCTGCTAAATGACTAAATGTAAAAATGTAATGTTTCAGGGTTAAGAGCTGTCATGCTCTGAGTAGATGTGACAAAGTTGGTAGTAGTAAACTCATTTCAGGTTGTTTGATTTGATTTCCCTTGACATAGTTTTTTTGTTTTTCAACACTAGGGTGCTAGAGGGCCTCCAGGACCCCAGGGACAATCAGGGATCCGGGGGACGCTGGTAAGAACACCTCTCTTACATTTCCTATGAAGTAAGTACACTACTAGTGGTAGTAGTATGCCTGTTGATGAAGTAGAGTACACTACTAGTGGTAGTAGTATGCCTGTTGGTGAAGTAGAGTACACTACTAGTGGTAGTAGTATGCCTGTTGATGAAGTAGAGTACACTACTAGTGGTAGTAGTATGCCTGTTGATGAAGTAGAGTACACTACTAGTGGTAGTAGTATGGCTGTTGATGAAGTAGAGTACACTACTAGTGGTAGTAGTATGTCTGTTGATGAAGTAGAGTACACTACTAGTGGTAGTAGTATGCCTGTTGATGAAGTAGAGTACACTACTAGTGGTAGTAGTATGTCTGTTGATGAAGTAGAGTACACTACTATTGGTAGTAGTATGCCTGTTGATGAAGTAGAGTACACTACTAGTGGTAGTAGTATGCCTGTTGATGAAGTAGAGTACACTACTAGTGGTAGTAGTATGTCTGTTGATGAAGTAGAGTACACTACTAGTGGTAGTAGTATGCCTGTTGATGAAGTAGAGTACACTACTAGTGGTAGTAGTATGCCTGTTGATAAAGTAGAGTACACTACTAGTGGTAGTAGTATGCCTGTTGGTGAAGTAGAGTACACTACTAGTGGTAGTAGTATGCCTGTTGATGAAGTAGAGTACACTACTAGTGGTAGTAGTATGCCTGTTGATGAAGTAGAGTACACTACTAGTGGTAGTAGTATGCCTGTTGATGAAGTAGAGTACACTACTAGTGGTAGTAGTATGCCTGTTGATGAAGTAGAGTACACTACTAGTGGTAGTAGTATGCCTGTTGATGAAGTAGAGTACACTACTAGTGGTAGTAGTATGCCTGTTGATGAAGTAGAGTACACTACTAGTGGTAGTAGTATACCTGTTGATGAAGTAGAGTACACTACTAGTGGTAGTAGTATGCCTGTTGATGAAGTAGAGTACACTACTAGTGGTAGTAGTATGCCTGTTGATGAAGTAGAGTACACTACTAGTGGTAGTAGTATGCCTGTTGATGAAGTAGAGTACACTACTAGTGGTAGTAGTATGCCTGTTGATAAAGTAGAGTACACTACTAGTGGTAGTAGTATGCCTGTTAGTGAAGTAGAGTACACTACTAGTGGTAGTAGTATGCCTGTTGATGAAGTAGAGTACACTACTAGTGGTAGTAGTATGCCTGTTGATGAAGTAGAGTACACTACTAGTGGTAGTAGTATGCCTGTTGATAAAGTAGAGTACACTACTAGTGGTAGTAGTATGTCTGTTGATGAAGTAGAGTACACTACTAGTGGTAGTAGTATGCCTGTTGATGAAGTAGAGTACACTACTAGTGGTAGTAGTATGCCTGTTGATGAAGTAGAGTACACTACTAGTGGTAGTAGTATGCCTGTTGGTGAAGTAGAGTACACTACTAGTGGTAGTAGTATGCCTGTTGATGAAGTAGAGTACACTACTAGTGGTAGTAGTATACCTGTTGATGAAGTAGAGTACACTACTAGTGGTAGTAGTATGCCTGTTGATGAAGTAGAGTACACTACTAGTGGTAGTAGTATGCCTGTTGATGAAGTAGAGTACACTACTAGTGGTAGTAGTATACCTGTTGATGAAGTAGAGTACACTACTAGTGGTAGTAGTATACCTGTTGATGAAGTAGAGTACACTACTAGTGGTAGTAGTATGCCTGTTGATGAAGTAGAGTACACTACTAGTGGTAGTAGTATGCCTGTTGATGAAGTAGAGTACACTACTGGTGGTAGTAGTATACCTGTTGATGAAGTAGAGTACACTACTAGTGGTAGTAGTATACCTGTTGATGAAGTAGAGTACACTACTAGTGGTAGTAGTATGCCTGTTGATGAAGTAGAGTACACTACTAGTGGTAGTAGTATGCCTGTTGATGAAGTAGAGTACATACTACTAGTGGTAGTAGTATTCCTGTTGATTAGTACATACTGTATAAACTAGTGATATGCAAAATCTGTTTACTTTTTCCCCAAACCAATATTGGTATCATATCGGTTTGAATGAATAGCATGGAAACAGTTGAGTAACATTGCACTTCCATGGCTTTGAAAAGTTCAGACAGCTGCTTGCTGATTGCCCATTGGGTCAGGTGTGAATGCCTGTGGTCCTAACCTACCCAACCAGTTCAAATACAATGGGAAGCCCGTTCCAAGTTTTAATGTCGCATGCAGTGAAAAGCCTGTCTTGCAAACTCAAAACCCAACAGCGCAATAATCGATAACAATGTATTACTAGGAAGAAAAAAAATCAAGAAATAAGAATAAGAAATATGATATACACAATAAAGTAAGTAAGCACACTATACTGTATACAGGAAATATTTAAAAAGTCAGTTCCAATACCATATTTACATGTGCAGGGATACTGGAGTGATGGAGGTAGATATGTATAGGGGTAAGATGACTAGGCAACAGGATATAAGTTGAACAGAGTAGCGGCAGTTTGCATGTGAGTAGGTGTGTAGAGTCAGTATAAATGTATGTGCATATTATGTGTGAGTGTGCAGATGATGGAGTGAGTGTTTGTGTGTGTGTGTTGGAGTGACAGTGAGTGTGTAGGTCCCTGTGAGTGTGCAAATATTTAAATAAAAGGTCAATAAAGATACAGAGTTAACTCAGATTGTCTGTGTAGCTATTTTGTTAGCTGTTGATCAGTCGTATTGCTTGGGGATAGAAGCTGTTCAAGAGCCTGTTGGTTTCAGACTTGATGCACCGGTGTCTCTTGCCGTGCGGCAGCAGAGAAGTAGTAGCCATAGTAGTAGCCATAGTCTATGGCTTGGGGGGTTGGAGTCTTTGACGACTCTATCGCCCATCAACAGGCAGTGAAGTATACTGAAGAGCCTGTGAGAGGGTTCTGTGTCTACAGAACCGATATCACGATATGCCCTGCTCATATCGATATCAATATCAAACGATATCGAAATCACATTGAATTCTCAATATTGGTGTCTAGCACTAACATGAACCTTTGCTACTGACACAGGAAGCTGTATCTATTGACAGACCAGTAAACCCATGTTGAATTAGTCTCAGTGAGTGTTGATCTGGATAAATCTGCTCACAGTCATTTACAGCAAATGTTCATGTCTTTTTTTTAATCCTAGGGGCCTCAAGGGCCACAGGGAGACAGGGGAGCCAAAGGAGACCAAGGAGAGAGAGGGCAGAAAGGCCACAGAGGCTTCACTGGATTGCAAGGCTTACCTGGGACAACTGTGAGTAAAAACTGACCAAGCACTATCAAAAGGCATAATCTGTAATTTAATTTATGGAAAATCATATTAACTTGGCAAAATCAATGAAATGCTTTTATTATTAATTATGTCAGCCAATAACAGGCTAACCAATGGCCTTCTGTTTGTAGGGACAATCTGGGGATGTTGGAGCTCGAGGAATTGTAGGACCTACTGGACATAGAGTAAGTACACTGAATAAGCTGTCAATGCCTCAGTATAATGGTCAATTTGTGTGTGCTGTTTGTTTCCCTTTATAAATCCCATTGTGTTTCTCATCAGGGGCCCCCTGGTGTGGTTGGCCCCGCAGGAGGTGATGGACAAATCGGGCTGACCGGGCCCATGGGCTCCCCTGGATCAAGAGGAACCAGTGGAGACATCGGACCTCAGGTGAGATGTTAGAGACTAGTGGTTCTGTTGTCATTATGCTGGTTGGATCCGCTATGACTTTCAAATGGATGTCAGAACAAACCAGGCTATGGATGTTGATAAATTGCTTCTCCAATAGAATTGCTTGTTAGATTAAGCATGAAAATAAGTCATACCTGTGACACATTCAGTGTTTCTAATGCAAAAAAAGCCAACAAGCAGACATGGCATATCAAAGGACAGTAACATACCTGTTTCTTGACTTCTCTCCTCTTTCCCAGGGGCCTCCTGGGGATGCTGGTCCCCCTGGTCCCCCAGGGACCCCTGGCCCTCCCACTGCTGGGGCTGATATGTTCGGCTTCAGCAGCTCCTTCGACTATGACTACGGCGAGGACCAGGATGGACCACCTCCACCCCCAGAGTTTAACGGGGATGAATCAGCCCCCCCTCAACCCCCTCCAGAGTCCAACTGGGACGACTCCGGCCCCCATCCCCCTCCAGAGTTCAACGAGGATGAGGCGCGTCCCAATAATGCCTCGACCGTCCTCGGGGCAGACCAGGGCATCCAGACCACGCTGAAGAGCCTCAGTGGAAACCTGCAGAACATGAAGTGCCCCGATGGCAGCCAGGCCAACCCCGCCAAAACCTGCCAGGACATCAAGCAGTGCCACCCCCTTAAAAAGACCGGTAGGTCCACTTTTCACCACAGACTGTGTCTTCTTCTCTAGTTTTTAACTGCTCAAAAGACCAGTAGGTCCACTTTTCACCACAGACTGTGTCTTCTTCTCTAGTTTTTAACTGCTCAAAAGACCAGTAGGTCCACTTTTCACCACAGACTGTGTCTTCTTCTCTTGTTTTTAACTGCTCAAAAGACCAGTAGGTCCACTTCTCACCACAGACAGTGTCTTCTCCTCTTGTTTTTAACTGCTTTTTGTCTTACCTATTCTTTACTCAAGCTTTTGATTTGCTGCGACATAGTTAGGGTGTTATAGATGAATTAATGGATGGATGTACTCGTTAGGTGATATTAACTTTATTGACAAGTGGAGTCCGTGTGTCTAATAGATGATGAGGTAGCTGATATGCATCTACTGTATGATCTGATACTTGGTCTTTCCATGTCCAGGAGACTATTGGCTGGACCCCAACCAGGGCAGTACCAAGGATGTTATCAAGGTGTTCTGCAACATGGAGACTGGTGAGACCTGCATCTCAGCCCACCCCATCTCAGCCAGCATCCCTCGCAAAACATGGTGGACCAAATCTACTCCCACTGCCAGCAAACCTGTCTGGTTTGGAGCAAATATGAATGGAGGAACTAAAGTGAGTATATAAAATATACCCGATGTCTATTCAATGAACGCAGGTAGTATATAGATGATAGCTTTACACTGTGGATACCTCTAAAGAAGCCAACTATTTCTATGATTAGACCAGCTACCATGCTGTAGAATAAATTCACCAAGCACAATACTGCTTTAAAAACATACATCCTCTGCTGCCTTGATTATATAGCAATTGAAGACTTCTTTCTGTCAGAAAAATAGCTGGAGATGTTTGTGAAAAACTGTTACACCTCCAGGTGTATTTTTCTAACATTGATGTAAAAACTGAAATGCTGATTAATGTACAATAGTGTCCCTGTGAAATACTTTTTTTCAATAAACTTCTGATTCCAGTTTAGCTACGGCAACAAGGAGGAGCTGCCCAACGCCGTAACCATTCAGATGAGGCTGATCCGCCTGCTTTCTAAGGAGGGTGTCCAGAATGTCACCTACCACTGCAAGAACAGTGTGGCCGTGAATGACGGAGCCACAGGCAACCTGAAGAAGGCTCTGATACTCAAGGGCTCCAACGGACAGGAGGTCAAGGTTCAGGGCAACTCCCACCTCAGATACACTGTCCTGGAGGATGGCTGCTCCGTAAGTCACCTAACTACCTACCTACAGTACCTACCTATACCTACTTCTACCTACAGTACAGTATACCTACCTACCTATGCCTACCTACCTATACCTACAGTACAGTATACCTACCTACCAACCTATGCCTACCTACCTATACCTGCCTACCTACCTACAGTATACCTAGCTACATGCTTACCTACCTAACTACACCTACTTCTACCTACAATATACCTGCCTACCTAACTACACCTACACTACCGGTCAAAAGTTTTAGAACACCTACTCCTTCAAGGATTTTTCTTTATTTTTAGAATAATAGTGAAGACATCAAAACTATGAAATAACACATATGGAATCATGTAGTAACCAAAAAAGTGTTAAATAGCCACCCTTTGCCTTGATGACAGCGTTGCACACTCTTGGCATTCTCTTAACCAGCTTCATGAGGTAGTCACCTGGAATGCATTTCAATTAACAGGTGTGCCATGTTAAAAGTTCATTTGTGGAATTTCTTTCCTTCTTAATGCGTTTGAGCCAATCAGTTGTGTTGTGACAAGGTAGGGGGTAGGGTTGATTCATGAGGACCGCCACAGGAAAGGAAGACCCAGAGTTAGGGGTATAAACAGAACATAGCCCTATTTGGTAAAAGACCAAGTCCATATTATGGCAAGAACAGCTCAAATAAGCAAAGAGAAATGACAGTCCATCATTACTTTAAGACATGAATGTCAGACAATACGAAAAATAACAAAAACTTTGAATCTTTTTTTAAGTGCAGACGCAAAAACTGTCACGATTGTCGTAAGGAGAGGACCAAAATGCAGCAGGGAAGTGTATACTCATCTTCTTTATTACGGACAAAGAAGGGAAAAACCAAAATAAACACGTATACAAAAACACAAACGAACTAGACAGTCTTGTCATGCACACACAGCAAAACAAGAAACAATCTCCCACAAACACTAAACCAAACACATACCCATATATATAGGACTCTCAATCAGAGGCAACTAGAAAACACCTGCCTCCAATTGAGAGTCCAACCCCAATTAACTAGACATAGATATACAACTAACCAGAAAGAACATAGAAATACTAACACAGAACATAACCCGGAACTAACTAACCAAACACCCTACTAAATAAACCACCACCCCGAACCACATAAACAAAATACCCTCTGCCACGTCCTGACCAAACTACAATTACAAATAATCCCTAATACTGGTCAGGATGTGACAAAATCTATCAAGCACTATGATGAAACTGGCTCTCATGAGGATTGCCACAGGAATGGAAGACCCAGAGTTACCTCTGCTGCAGAGCATAAGTTCATTAGATTTACCAACCACAGAAATTGCAGCCCAAATAAATGCTTCACAGGGTTCAAGTAACAGACCCATCTCAACATCAACTGTTCAGAAGAGACTGTGTGAATCAGGCCTTCATGGTCAAATTGCTGCAAAGAAACCACTACTAAAGGACACCAATAATAAGAAGAGACTTGCTTGGTCCAAGAAACACGAGCAATGGACATTAGACCGGTGGAAACTTGTCTTTTGGTTTGGAGTGCAAATTGGAGATTTTTGGTTCCAACCGCCGTGTCTTTGTGAGATGCGGTGTGGGGGAACGGATCTCCGCATGTGTATTTCCCACCATAAAGCATGGAGGAGGAGGTGTTATGGTGTGGGGGTGCTTTTCTGGTGACACTGTCTGTGATTTATTTAGAATTCAAGGCACACCTAACCACCTACCTAGCTACCTACCTACTTCTACCTACCTACCTACCTACCTACCTACTTCTACCTGCAGTATACCTACCTACCTATAGCTACCTACCTACTTCTACCTGCAGTATACCTACCTATAGCTACCTACCTATAGTATACCTACCTACCTACTTCTACCTGCAGTATACCTACCTACCTATAGCTACCTACCTACTTCTACCTATAGTATACCTACCTATAGCTACCTACCTATAGTATACCTACCTACCTATAGCTACCTACCTATAGTATACCTACCTACCTACTTCTACCTGCAGTATACCTACTCACCTACCTGCAGTATACCTACCTACCTACCTACCTGCAGTATACCTACCTACCTACCTACCTGCAGTATACCTACCTACCTACCTACCTACCTACCTACCTATAGCTACCTACCTACCTGCAGTATACCTACCTACCTATAGCTACCTACCTACCTGCAGTATACCTACCTACCTATAGCTACCTACCTATAGCTACCTACCTATAGCTACCTACCTATAGCTACCTACCTATAGCTACCTACCTATAGTATACCTACCTACCTATAGCTACCTACCTATAGTATACCTACCTACGTATACCTACCTACCTATACATACCTACCTATAGTATACCTACCTACCTATACATACTTCTACCTTTACCTACATCTACGAAAAGTATGTGGACACCTGCTCGTCAAACATATCATTCCAAAATCATGGGCATTAATATGGAGTTGGTCCCCCCTTTGCTGCTATAACAGCCTCCACTCTTTTGGGAAGGCTTTCCACTATGTTGGAACATTGCTGCGGGGACTTGCTTCCATTCAGCCACAAGAGCATTATTGAGGTTGGGCGCTGGTGTTGGGCAATTAGGCCTGGCTCGCAGTCGACATTCCAATTCATCCCAAAGGTGTTTGATGGGGTTGAGGTCAGGGTTCTGTGCAGGCCAGTCAGATTCTTCCACACCGATCTCGACAAATAATTTCTGTATGGACCTTGCTTTGTGCATGGGGTCATTGTCATGCTGAAACAGGAAAGGGCCTTCCCCAAACTATTGCCAAAAAGTTGTAAGCACAGAATTGTCTAGAATGTCTGTGTATGCTATCGCGTTAAGATTTCCCTTCACTGGAACTAAAGGGCCTAGCCCAAACCATGAAAAACAACCCTAGACCATTATTTTTCCTCCACCAAACTTTACAGTTGGTATTATGCATTGGGGCAGGTAGTGCTCTCCTGGCATCCGCCAAACCCAGATTCGTCCGTCGGACTGAAAGATGGCAATGCGTGATTCATCACTCCAGAGAACGTGTTTCCACTGCTCCAGAGTCCAATGGCGGTGAGCTTTACACTACTCCAGCCGACGCTTGTCATTGCGCATGGTAATCTTAGGCTTATGTGCGGCTGCTAGGCCATGGAAACCCACTTCATGAAGCTGCCGAAAAAACAGTTTTTGGCCTGATATTGCTTTCAGAGGCAGTTTGAGTGTTGCAACCGAGGACAGAAGATTTTTACGAGCTACGCGCTTCAGCACTCGGCGGTCCGAGTGTGAGTTTGTTTGGCCTACCACTTCATGGCTGAGCCGTTGTTGCTCCTAGACGTTTTCACTTCACAATAACAGCACTTAAAGTTGACCGGGGCAGCTCTATCAAGGCAGAAATTGGACGAACTGACTTGTCGGAAAGGTGGTGTCACATTGAAAGTCACTAAGCTCTTCAGTAAGTCCATTCTACTGCCAATGTTTACTTATGGAGATTGCATGGCTGTGTCCTTGATTTTATACACCTGTCAGCAATGGGTTTGGCTGAAATAGCCAAATCCACAAATTTGAAGGGGTGTCCACATACTTCTGTATATAGTGTACCTACCTACTTACTATGACTTTTGCGGTGGCCCTATTACCGCCACACCGGCAGTCATGACAGCAGTAAAATTCAGCTTGACAGTTGAGTCATGGTAATATCTTCTTATGCACTCTGGACATGCATTAGGAGTACCCAACTCGCTAACTATCATCAGTTCGCTAATGGCCTGGTACTCAGGGCTCTATTGTCCCTCCATAAGGTCCTAATGGTCTGGTACTCAGGGCTCTATAGTCCCTCCATAGGGTCCTAATGGTCTGATACTCAGGGCTCTATTGTCCCTCCATAAGGTCCTAATGGTCTGGTACTCAGGGCTCTATAGTCCCTCCATAGGGTCCTAATGGTCTGGTACTCAGGGCTCTATTGTCCCTCCATCAGGTCCTAGTGGTCTGGTACTCAGGGCTCTATTGTCCCTCAATCAGGTCCTAATGGTCTGGTACTCAGGGCTCTATTGTCCCTCAATCAGGTCCTAATGGTCTGGTACTCAGGGCTCTATTGTCCCTCCTTCAGGTCCTAATGGTCTGGTACTCAGGGCTCTATTGTTCCTCAATCAGGTCCTAATGGTCTGGTACTCAGGGCTCTATTGTCCCTCCTTCAGGTCCTAATGGTCTGGTACTCAGGGCTCTATTGTCCTTCCATCAGGTCCTAATGGTCTGGTACTCAGGGCTCTATTGTCCCTCCTTCAGGTCCTAATGGTCTGGTACTGTCCCTCCATCAGGTCCTAATGGTCTGGTACTCAGGGCTCTATTGTCCCTCTTCAGGTCCTAATGGCCTGGTACTCAGGGCTCTATTGTCCCTCCACAAGGTCCTAATGGTCTAGTACTCAGGGCTCTATTGTCCCTCCATCAGGACCTAATGGCCTGGTACTCAGGGCTCTATTGTCCCTCCATCAGGTCCTAATGGTCTGGTACTCAGGGCTCTATTGTCCCTCCATCAGGTCCTAATGGTCTGATACTCAGGGCTCTATTGTCCCTCCATCAGGTCCTAATGGTCTGATACTCAGGGCTCTATTGTCCCTCCATCAGGTCCTAATGGTCTGATACTCAGGGCTCTATTGTCCCTCCATCAGGTCCTAATGGTCTGATACTCAGGGCTCTATTGTCCCTCCAACCACTCTGACATCAATGCAAATGCAATCGAAAATCACATTCAAAAAATATAAAAACAGTATGTGCTTTTAAAAACTCAACTCATGGTGATTGAAAAAATGTTATGACCGCCACAGCCCTACTACCTACCTATACCTACCTGCCTGCCTACCTACCTACCTACCCGCCCAACCAACCAACCAACCATCTACCTACATGTGTTGTTGAATGTTTGAATCAGGTGTGCCAAAGTTGGTCTGGGAAGTGGGGAAAAAAAGCCTACCCACCCTGTCTTTTAGTATTTAGTATTGTATTATTAGCTAGTGCTAAAGCAGCAGCTACTCTTCCTGGGGTTCACACAACACATAAAACATGATATAATACAGAACATTAAGAGACAAGTACATCACAAGGACAGAACTACATACATTTAAAATAAGTATACAAGCTTTCATACAGGTACGCCTTCATAATCATCTGATTATGTGGTTCTGTCCTATTGTTTACTTGTTTACGTTGTATTGGACAAGGAGTTGAATTCAGAAGTATAGCTACGGTATGTCTTCTTCTCCTGTGTCTGCAGAAATCTAATGGAGACTGGGGCAAGACTGTGATTGAGTACAGAACTCAGACGCCAGCCAGACTACCTATCGTAGACTTGGCCCCCATGGACATAGGCAAGGAGGACCAGGAGTTTGGCCTGGACATCGGACCTGTGTGTTTCTCCTAAACCCAACACACGTGGATGGATGGATTTCTTTAACCCTACGAGGAGTGAATTTTTTAGAACGCCATCCTCAATTCTGTTTAAAGAGGCAATCTGGATTTCAAAAAACAAAAAAGCACTCACTTTTTAGTTACATTCTTCAAGAATCAATGGCTATATATCACTCATTTAAAAGATTGCCCCTTGAAGAATTAGGTTTCAGTTCAATAACTAATAATGAACAACCCCTTGTGATGTCATCAATTACAATCGGTTGGAATGTTGTCATCCATTCTCATCCAAAGGGTTAAACATTCCCAAGACTCTTGGACTACCTGCTGAAGCAATCAGCTTTGTACATAAAGGCAGGGTGGAGAAACTACAGTACAGTATATGTCCTGCCTGCTACTAAAATATTTATTGCTTCTTTCCAAGAAACAACTAAAGTTGTTAGTGCAATGGTACTGGTAGTAATTACTATTGAGGAATGCAGGTGAATTGTATTAAGAAGATTGTGTCATAATGGAGTTTCAGGGCCTGAAGGTTTAAGCTTGTTGAAAACATGACAATTTATGGAACTTAAGTGTCAGTGTCGTATGACATTCCATCATACATTTCTTTACCAGTTTCTCAGTGAATGCCACTAAATAGATATACTGTCACTTGATGTAGAGACAAAACAACCACAATTGTATTCCTTTTTCTAATGTAAATTCAACATAAGAATGTCAGTTGCTCTTCACATGTTTATTATTCCTGTTTATTATTAATATTATGATATTTTCTTCTTTCGACTGATGGTGTTACACCCAATAAAATGAATCTCATGCCCTTTTCAGTCAATCTGGTTTAAGGTTCAGGTCAGGATAAATAGAACAAATCCCTTCCATTTAATAACAGTGTTTGAATTACGCAGGGGCGCAATAATATTTATATTTCTTTAGCAATTTCAGAAGGTGTGCCCCCCTGTCCCCAGTGAAAGTTGCACCCCTGGAATTACAAATTGGGGAGATTTCACCAATTAGAAAAGAGAGACATAATCCCAGAAGGAAAAATTAACAAGAGCACACAGACTATTTATGTTCGATTTCTTTATTAAAATACTGTCTAATGCGTAATTAAAGAAGGATATAATGACAGTTTACATAGAAATCCTAGTCGGTCAACTTTCACACAGCCAATATTGTTTAGAGGGATATAGATGCTCTTCCTTGATTATCATCTATACAGTTGTGCTCTAATATATTAGCACACATGCAAGATTCACTATTTCTTCAAAAAAATAAGTTGAAAGTGAAAAAACATTTGGTGTTCACATGTGTTTTTGTTTGATTTATAACTGCACAGGACCAAGAAAATAATTATAAACTGAAATTTCGATTTTTCACACAAATGGCCTGGACTAGAGGTGATAAGTTGCAGGTGCCTACAGGGTCAAAATAGACATTCAACCAGTTTTGAAAATAGAAACCACAATATTCTGCTCTATTGTACTCCATTGTAAAGTGCAAGGGTGCCGATGTGTTAGAGCACAACGGTAGATAAACATGGCATCTTGATTTTAAAAAAAGTTGTGTTTATTTGTCATGCTAATAAATCTTACAAGAGCTTTTACATTAAAGTCAGCATTAAAAACTGTAAGAAAGTTTAGAACAAGCAGTAACAATTATAGGCATAATTAATTAAGTCCAATTCCCCCAGAAAAAATGACCACACATCCAAACAATAAGAAAAGTTCAGGGTTGAGTGGAACAACATAGACTGAAGATCAGAGGCAGGTAACAGTTCACTGTTTCTCTCATCTCTATCAAATGCAAAACGTTGGAAAAGTTTTAACCAACTACAGTACTACACGCTCCCAAGGAGATGTCTGAATTCCTAATTTCTGTAAAACTTCATCGACAGAGGGCACAAGATAATCTCCAAATTCATTGGTCCAGCTTTCTCTCGGCGCCTCTTTCACCTGCATGATCTTACACACGTCGGACGGAACCCTGACAGAGTCCCCATAGCTCTGTGTCACCTCAAACATGGCCGTCTGCAGCACCAGACGGGGGTTGACCCCCATCTTGTAGGAGCGGAAGGCCTCTTCAAGAACAAGCTCTCTGTAGACGTAGTCCAGCAGATCCACCCCCGGCGCCCTCCTCCGTGCGGAATGGTCTTGCGTTACAGTACCGGCTGTGGCAGGGAAGAGGTGCGTCTCCATCAGGAACACGCCTGCGTCGGGGTGCTGCCCCTGCAGGTCCTCCATGAGGGGCAGAAGAGAGCTGTGTGAGGCCGGGACCAGGAGCTGATCAATATCAGCCAGGAGGACGTACCGTGAGCTGTACATGTTCCTGTAGATGCACTCGTTCATGATGGTCAGCTGGCTGTTGAGGGGGATATCCCCTTCCAGCTCCTGGGCTTCCCACCCAGTAGAGGGCTTGAGGAAGTGGTTGATGGGCCAGCCAATCACCTCCAGAGTGCCCTCCTCTGCGTAGTACTGGAGGACCTTTTCCAGATCAGGTCCACAGCTGGTGAGGTAGAGGACAACCCTCCGCACCCCCAGGAGCTTGTAAAACTCCATGGTCTGGACAAACTGTTGGACGTTGTTGTAGTCTCCAAACATGCTGGACATGCACACGGTGAGGTAAAAGGGGAGTCCTCCTCCCGTCTCTCCTGGTTCTGGATGCTCAGAAATGTCCGGTTGAGGGTGTCCTGGATGTCGAGGGATGTGCCGAGAGTGACGTGCGTGGCGTGGCATCCTGGTTCTTCGAGGCAAAGCATGTCTGCGGCCACATACGGGTAACCATAGTGGACGCTGTGCGTTACGACAGCAGCTGGAGCGACCTGGGGGGCGTGTCTTGAGCAGCACAACACACAGTACAGAGACATGGGTCGGTCTCTGTTGACCATGGCAATGATGCGCGTGGCTCCCCCTTCCCTGTGGTCCTGGTATGCAGACACCATTAGATGAGTTGAACCCTTAACTGGTGTTATAGTCTCATTGGCTGTGTGAAGAGGGCAGGTAGAGAGAACAGGGGGAGGAAGGGAGTGAGCTTGAGTAGAGTTGGTCTTGAAAGTCACCAATGGGGAAGACAGTGTGACAGATACTGTGACAGACAGACACAGGATGAACAAATCCACTTTCCATTTCTGACTCCTGGATTGGTGCACATCAGCCATTTGATCTGTTGGAGACCTATAGGAGGATCATGTCACAATCAACAATCAACGATGATAACAACAACAACATTATCATCATCATCATCACAACATCCTCACTATCCCTGTCATAATCAAAACATTGACAGGGATATTAACAGTGATGCACTGAACAATCAGACAGGGAAAATCAAGGCAAACTGGCTTTCAATCAGCTTAATCCATCTGGTCCACCCCAAACATGTATCCTGATATCTCCATAGTTACATGTTGGCTGTGTGATCCTCCACCTCCTGGTCTGTTCTGTCAGTCAGTGGGGCTGTGGGGGAGTCTCTCATCTCTCTGTTGTCAGGAGTTTCAGGGGGCCAGTCAAGAGATTCAGGCTCTGGTCCAGACGACCGTGCTGCTCTTCTTCTCAACATCTCCAGGAAAATGAAGGAGGGTTCTGACGGCCAATCAACACAGGTTACATTAACACTATAACTGCTGGGCCTCAAGGTCCCCCCTTTAAACTAATGAGCAGTCATTCTGACAGCAACATTCTAACAGTGTAATTAATACATTTTATATACAGTATGCCAAAGCAAAAATAATCATTTGGTTGTGTTTATGAAGGCCTTGGGTAACAACAGAATATAATTTTTATTTTATTTTAAATAACACAATAGCATTTTCATTAGTTTGTCACTGTAGGCTGTATGTACAAACTAAAAAACACAAATATTCAAGCGTTACATCAATTTTATTTGTGGAGTGACTTTGTTAAAACTATGAAACAGAAAGCATATGTATTGGAACATGGTAACAGCTTATTTTTATAAAAACGAAATAAAAAGTAAAATACCTCAACCACCCAGACCAGTCAAGACGCACGGTCAAATGATGACAACATCAGTAGCCTAAGCATCATTATAAGGGTCAAGTGGCCTTGATAAATAGTGAAGCTCAATAATGGCATTATAATGAGTATAAGTATCACATGACAGCAGTCAGAAATAGTCAATTATTGTCAGCTTGTGCTTGTGTGTATTCACCAATGGCATCAGTTGTATTTCATTAAGCTGTTATCCCTTGTTCTAACAGATGACAAAATCTTCCTAACTTTCACGTGCTTGTCACATGTTGACATACTTTGTTTGGTTGTAGTGTGTAAAAGTCTCCTGTTTTCTCTTTATTGTGTCCCGGTCATCTTGTCATTCTTCAGCACTTGTGAAGTACAAAGGCTGCCAAGGTGCCTTATTTTGCACAAAGGGAGGGAGCTCCCATCTCACTTTCTTCATGGTGCCAGCCAGACTTGTTTTCTTTGTAAGCAACTTGTTCGCCAATAAAGGAAGAAATTGCTCATGGTGACATTCCTCCCCCTGCCAAGGTAAGGTTCCACAAGCCTCATCACCACATTCTCCGACACTAGCTTGCTAAGACTGCTTTGATTCGGTGGACTGATAACCTGCTGCCGATGTTGATATTGTACAATTATGCAAGCTCTCACTGTGTAGCCTACTCCGAGTAGGCCAGAGTAGATTGCTGCCCAATGTTGATATTGTACAATTACGCAAGCTCTCACTATGTAGCCTACTCCGAGTAGGCCAGAGTAGATTGCTAAGGCTGCTTTGATTCGGTGGACTGATAGGATACATTCCATTTAAAGATTAGAATTAGAATGGATCAATATAATACAATGTTCTGCCCTGTGTGAGAGCAAAATTGCAAGATTGTTTTAATACTGTAATTGCATCAAGTGGTTGTTTTATGCAACAGAATAGAGGGTTCTAATAACTATATTTTGTCTGTGTGACCTGAAAGTGGGCCTCTGGGAGATTTAACACTGACAGGAGATTTACAATGTCTTTTGGGTGATAAAACCTAAAGAGACCGCATTCTAGATCATGAGTTAATGTTTCTGTTCTATAAGGTACCAGGGAGAGATACAAAGATAACTGTTTTTCCAGCAGATACTGTCTGCTGTGAATTATAAGTATCTTTCATACAAATCTTAACCTTGTGACCCATTCCATACATCTGTTGTTTGTCATGTAGACTGAAAGGGGTGTATCTTGACTATAAAAGGTCTTTGTACCTTTGTTTCGGGACTCTCAACAAATCATCTAATCATCAAATAAAGATTTAGTTTAGGTATAACTCAAACTTGTGTGATAAGTTTGTCTCTCCTCATTTGATAGTAAAGAAATTAACCACCACACCTGTTCTTCATTCACAATTGGTGATTACATAATTATGCATCGTTCTCTTACCCTCGCTCATCAACTCACCCATTCTCTCCATCATACTTTACTTCATTTATTTCATCTGTTGTTATAAGTCAGTGGTCACCAACCTTTTCTGAGCCAAGATCACTTTCGCAGTCAAAAAGCAAGCCGAGATCTACAGCTCAGATTCTTTTTCAACATGACTTAAAACATGTAACATTAATCAAATAAAACCAGTTCTGTAGGAATGAGGTTTGTGCAGTAGGCCAATACATTATCACAGCATATTGACTATATGCCTGGCCTGCCAATATTGTTCTTCTCAGACAATATTATATTTCAAAATTCAAGCTCTCCTGGTCCACCGGGTAGGCAGAGTTTAATATTCTAACACCGATAGTGTTTTTATAGAGACTTATAAAAATGTGCTTCTTCTATAGAAATAGGTCCTGCCTCTCACTAAATAGTAGAAAGCAGACTATTCAGTCGATGTTCCTATCGGTCCTAGACTATGGCCATAGACTATAGCCCTAGACCAGGCCTGGGTAATTCCAGTCCTCAGGAGCCTGAATGGGATCATACCTTTCATCAATCACTAGCAAACACAGCTGATTTAAACTAATTCCATTCTAAACTGAAGATCATGGTTAGTTGATTATTGGAGTCAGGTGTGTTAGCTGGAGCTGAGGCAAAAGTGTGACACCAATCAGGCCCCGAGGACTGGAGTTACCCAGGCCTGCCCTAGACTATGGCGACAAACTATATGAATGCAACTGCCACTTCATTAAAGCCGTTAGATGCAGTTTATCATAGCATACTGTGATTTGTTACAGGTGACAAACCGACTTCTTGCTTCCAGACAAACTAAACACCTTTGCCCGCTTTGAGGATAATACAGTGCCACTGACGCGGCCCGCTACCAAGGACTGTGGGCTCTCCTTCTCCGTGGCCAACGTGAGTAAGACATTTAAACATGTTAACCCTCGCAGGCTGCCGGCCCAGACGGCATCCCTAGCCGCGTCCTCGGAGCATGCACAGACCAGCTGGCTGGTGTGTTTATATTCAATCTCTCCCTATCCCAGTTTGCTATCCTCACATGCTTCAAGATGGCCACCATTGTTCCTGTATCCAAGAAGGCAGAGGTAACTGAACTAAATGACTATCGCCCCGTAGCACTCACTTCTGTCATCATTAAGTGCTTTGAGAGACGTGTCAAGCATCATATCACCTCCACCTTACCTGTCACCCTAGACCCACTTCAATTTGCTTACCTCCCCAAAAGGTCCACAGACGATGCAAACGCCATCACACTGCCCTATCCCATCTGGACAAGAGGAATACCTATGTAAGAATGCTCTTCATTGACTATAGCTCAGCATTCAACACCATAGTACCCTCCAAGAAGATGATCGTGGACTTCAGGAAACAGCAGAGGGAGCACTCCCTTATCCACATCGACTGGACAGCAGTGGAGAATGTGAAAAGTTTTAAGTTCCTCGGCGTACACATCACGGGCAAACTGAAGTGGTCCACTCACGCAACAGCGCCTCTTCAACCTCAGGAGGCTGAAGAAATTTGGCTTGTCACCGAAAAGCCTCACAAACTTTTACAAATGCACAACTGAGAGCTTCCTGTCAGGCTGTATCACCGCCTGGTATGGGAACTGCACCGCCCACAACCGCAAGGCTCTCCATGGGTGGTGCGGTCTGCACAACGCATCACCGGAGGCAAACTACCTGCCCTCCAGGACACCTACAGCACCCGATGTCACAGGAAAGCCAAAAAGATTATCAAGGACAACAGCCACCCAAGCCACTGGCTGTTCACCCCGCTATCATCCAGAAGGTGAGGTCAGTACAGGTGCATCAAAGCTGGGACCGAGAGACTGAAAAACAGCTGCTATCTCAAGGCCATCAGACTGTTAAACAGCCATCACTAACACAGAGGCTGCTGCCTACATACAGACTTGAAATCATTGGCCACTTTAATAAATGGATCACTAGTCACTTTAAAAATGCCACCTTAATAGTGTTTACATATCTTGCATTACTCATCTCATATGTACATACTGTGTTTTATACCATCTATTGCATCTTGCCTATGCCTCTTTGTCATTGCTCATCCATATATTTATATGTATATATTCTTATTCCATTCCTTTACTTAGATTTGTGTGCATTAGGTCGTTGTGGAATTGTTCGATTCACATGTTAGTTATTGCTGCACTGTCGGAACTAGAAGCACAAGCATTTCGGGAACCCTCACAATAACATCTGCTAACCATGTGTATGTGACCAATACAATTTGATTTGATTAGATCTAAGAGGATATGTTGTGGCGGAATCGTGCACGAAGCCTTCACCGTGCGCTGTCACTTTAAGAGCGCAGCAGCAGTCAGGAAGGGGGAAATAAAGATGGCTCTTCCGGATTTGTGTAGAATTTCTCGGTTGGCGCGGCAGTTTTGACAGCGTATGCAACTCTGTAGAAGTCTTGTGTCGTTTCAGCGTGCTTAAAAGTTCTGAGTTTGATCGCCTTTGTTATCGCGCTACTCCTGACGAGTTGGAACCCTGCTATCCTCTGATCTCATGGATTACTAGCAACATTGTTGCATGCTTTTGTCAAACAACCAAGGGTTGTGTAGAATGCACGTTCTATCCTGGATGCAACAGCTAAGACCATCTCTCTATCTCCTTCAATGCTTTACACTGAAATAATTGCTCGCTTTGTGTTGCGCTTTCTTTTATGTTCAGTGCCTTTTGTGAACTAATAATGCACTGTAGGACTGTTTGACATTTTAGTTAACCCTCCTGTTGTGTTCGTTTCATGTTAATTGTGTTCCCGGCCCAAAATGACCGCCCCGTTATAGCTGATTATAAATACACAATAATACATATCACCTAATGTTGTGTTAGATCTTATCAACGTAAGTTCTTGTGAACATTACAAGTTTTGAACTTCTATTTGCTATTTATGGCCTGTAGGCCTCATTGACCTGAGCTCATAAAACTCATTTTTGAGTAAAAAAAAAAGAGCATAATGTATGCATTATTTTGACTAACATACTCAGATGAAACATATTGTGCTATTTATAAACAGACTACTTTGTGTCAAAGTTTTACAAGGATTCTCTCCTCACCAGTGTCCTGATCAAATGTATGATCAAGAGCCTCACATACAGTAGATCGTTTGGTCATTATGCTGCCACAGAATTAATTGTGTGCATGACATCAAAGCTTTATATACCAGAGCTGCGAGAAAAGTTCCATATATTTAAACAATGTTGTGATTGTTTGAGTGCCAACAGGTGTGGTTCCAGTGGGGGAAAGATTATATTGGGGAAAGGTTCCTGTGGGGGTTGCCATGGAAGCCAAGAAGGGGAGTGAGATGTGTGCTCAGACACACATGCATGTGGGGGTCTGGGAGAAGTGTGTCAATCTTATGAATGGGCATGTGCCTGAACTAAATTTTCTAAACTAATTGTAGTCTCACCCATTCATTTCTAATGACCGGGAACACAGGTATACACAGTTAAATACCCAAAATGTGATGAAAATCAAATGTATTTTGTGTGTTCAGATGCCCTGTGTGGACAAAGTCATGGAACCTTATGACAATCAGATTAAATGAACTACATTTTTCAGAGAGAGAACTTGTAAACCGGTCCAATTCAACCAGAAACACTGCAGGAGGGTGAAAGGGAGGTGAGGTTGTATATTTGTTTGAACAGTATTGACTTGACATTTGGCCAAGAAGATTTTTGGACATATTAAGGCTTTATTTGTTTTGTCTTTGAACACGCACACTCTCATACCCAGGGTTAATACCTGCCTGGCGCCAAACATATCTTTACCTCTCTAACCAATACCGCTACAACGTTTAGACGAACAACAATGAAAGGTAAAAAGTCATTTAAAAAGAGCTTCCTGGTGCAAAATATTTGTTAAAGTGCAAGGAAGGGCATGCGTCCATAAAATGAGAGGAAGTCAATGATGAGCTAATGGTCTTCCAATCTTGCCAACCACTAATCACATGTAATGACTGTACAATAATCCAAATGACAATCACAAAGGCAATGCACCCCCCACACAAACAAAAAATGACACATACATTTTATTTATGGGGTAGAAAAATAGTCATCTACTGCAGTGCATTTATCATGACATTGGTCACCATTTAAACCAATGCAAATAGTCCCAACGTATAGTCCCAGAAATGTTGATTTTATACAAATACTTCTTTACCAATTACATTATGTCTACAAAAGGAAAGCATTGGGGTCATCAACTGTCCATGTTGGGGTCAGCGTCAACTGTCCATGTTGGTTGTGTTGGGGTCAGCATCAACTGTCCATGTTAGGGTTGTGTTGGGGTCAGCCTCAACTGTCCATGTTAGGGTTGTGTTGGGGTCAGCATCAACTGTCCATGTTAGGGTTGTGTTGGGGTCAGCATCAACTGTCCATGTTAGGGTTGTGTTGGGGTCAGCATCAACTGTCCATGTTAGGGTTGTGTTGGGGTCAGCATCAACTGTCCATGTTAGGGTTGTGTTGGGGTCAGCATCAACTGTCCATGTTAGGGTTGTGTTGGGGTCAGCATCAACTGTCCATGTTAGGGTTGCGTTGGGGTCAACATCAACTGTCCATGTTAGGGTTGCGTTGGGGTCAGCAGCGACTGTCCACTGGGTCCAGAGAGAAGATGGTGCCCTCCAAGGTTAGTCCCATATTGAACCCCTCCTTCAGAGACAGACACACACACACACACACACACAGGTCAGTGATCCAACCAGAGACTACAGAAGTCTAGAGCAGTGTGTCCTATATAACAATGAGTAATGCTGTAATTACGGGGCAGTATCCTAGACACATGATGGCTAATTGATAGGAAATTAGCAGGACTAGGACCAGCAGGCTGGGAGCAAACATGGTATGCTACAATCATAATGTACTTTATGACAGTTGGCCTCGATGAACATAATTGATTTTCATGAGTGATGCAAACATTCAAATAGAGGCAGACCTCAGTGAAAATGTGAATGCATGTTTCATGGGGAAAAAAAAGATGTGATGGGCATTGTGAAGCATACACATAGGTGAGAGTAAACTAACCGTCGCTGACGCTGCACAATGAAGAGAGAGAATAAGATTATATACTGTAGGTTACAATCTACAGTTAGATTATATATACACTGCTCAAAAAAATAAAGGGAACACTTAAACAACACAATGTAACTCCAAGTCAATCACACTTCTGTGAAATCAAACTCTCCACTTAGGAAGCAACACTGATTGACAATAAATTTCACATACTGTTGTGCAAATGGAATAGACAACAGGTGGAAATTATAGGCAATAAGCAAGACACCCCCAATAAAGGAGTGGTTCTGCAGGTGGGGACCACAGACGACTTCTCAGTTCCTATGCTTCCTGGCTGATGTTTTGGTCACTTTTGAATGCTGGCGGTGCTTTCACTCTAGTGGTAGCATGAGACGGAGTCTACAACCCACACAAGTGGCTCAGGTAGTGCAGCTCATCCAGGATGGCACATCAATGCGAGCTGTGGCAAGAAGGTTTGCTGTGTCTGTCAGCATGGTGTCCAGAGCATGGAGGCGCTACCAGGAGACAGGCCAGTACATCAGGAGACGTGGAGGAGGCCAACAACCCAGCAGTAGGACCGCTACCTCCACCTTTGTGCAAGGAGGAGCAGGAGGAGCACTGCCAGAGCCCTGCAAAATGACCTCCAGCAGGCCACAAATGTGCATGTGTCTGCTCAAACGGTCAGAAACAGACTCCATGAGGGTGGTATGAGGGCCCGACGTCCACAGGTGGGGGTTGTGCTTACAGCCCAACACCGTGCAGGATGTTTGGCATTTGCCAGAGAACACCAAGATTGGCAAATTCGCCACTGGCGCCCTGTGCTCTTCAGATGAAAGCAGGTTCACACTGAGCACATGTGACAGACGTGACAGAGTCTGGAGACGCCGTGGAGAACGTTCTGCTGCCTGCAACATCCTCCAGCATGACCGGTTTGGCGGTGGGTCAGTCATGGTGTGGGGTGGCATTTCTTTGGGGGGTAGCACAGCCCTCCATGTGCTCGCCAGAGGTAGCCTGACTGCCATTATATACCGAGATGAGATCCTCAGACCCCTTGTGAGACCATATGCTGGTGCGTTGGCCCTGGGTTCCTCCTAATGCAATACAATGCTAGACCTCATGTGGCTGGAGTGTGTCAGCAGTTCCTGCAAGAGGAAGGCATTAATGCTATGGACTGGCCCGTCCGTTCCCCAGACCTGAATCCAGTTGAGCACATCTGGGACATCATGTCTCGCTCCATCCACCAACGCCACGTTGCACCACAGACTGTCCAGGAGTTGGCGGATGCTTTAGTCCAGGTCTGGGAGGAGATCCCTCAGGAGACCATCCGCCACCTCATCAGGAGCATGCCCAGGCGTTGTAGGGAGGTCATACAGGCACGTGGAGGCCACACACACACACACACACACACACACACACACACACACACACACACACACACTACTGAGCCTCATTTTGACTTGTTTTAAGGACATTACATCAAAGTTGGATCAGCCTGTAGTGTGGTTTTCCACTTTAATTTTGAGTGTGACTCCAAATCCAGACCCCCATGGGTTGATAAATTGGATTTCCATTGATTATTTGTGTGATTTTGTTGTCAGCACATTCAACTATGTAAAGAAAAAAGTATAATAAGATTATTTCATTCATTCAGATCTAGGATGTGTTATTTTAGTGTTCCCTTTATTTTTTTGAGCAGTGTATATAGTTAGATGAACTGTAGGTCATAATCTTTTTAGATTATAAACTCAGCAAAATCAAAAGTCAGTCAGTATCTGGTGTGGCCACCAGCTGCATTAAGTACTGCAGTGCATCTTCTCATGGACTGCACCAGATTTTCCAGTTCTTGCTGTGAGATGTTACCCCACTCTTCCACCAAGGCACCTGCAAGTTTCCGGACATTTCTGGGGGGGAATGGCCCTAGCCCTCACCCTCCAATCCAACAGATCCCAGACGTGCTCAATGGGATTGAGATCCGGGCTCTTCGCTGGCCATGGCAGAACACTGACATTCCTGTCTTGCAGGAAATCAGCCATACTGCTCGTTCTGTGTGTGGTGGCATTGTCATGCTGGAGGGTCATGTCAGGATGAGCCTGCAGGAAGGGTACCACATGAAGGAGGAGGATGTCTTCCATGTCAGACAAAACCGCGACTCGTCAGTGAAGAGCACTTTTTGCCAGTCCTGTCTGGTCATGTGACGGTGGGTTTGTGCCCATAGGCGATGTTGTTGCCGGTGATGTCTGGTGAGGACCTGCCTTACAACAGGCGTACAAGCCCTCAGTCCAGCCTCTCTCAGCCTATTGCGGACAGTCTGAGCACTGATGGAGGGATTGTACGTTCCTTGTGTAACTCGGGCAGTTGTTGTTGCCATCCTGTACCCGTCCCGCAGGTGTGATGTTCGGATGTACCGATCTTGTGCAGGTGTTGTTACATGTGGTTTGCCAATGCGAGGACGATCAGCTGCCCATCCTGTCTCCCTGTAGCTCTTAGGCGTCTCACAGTAACGACATTGCAATTTATTCCCCTGGCCAAATCAGCAGTCCTCATGCCTCCTTGCAGCATTCCTAAGGCACGTTCACACAGATGAGCAGGGACCCTGGGCATCTTTCTTTTGGTGTTTTTCAGAGTTAGTAGAAAGGCCTCTTTAGTGTCCTAAGTTTTCATAACTGTGACCTTAATTGCCTACTGCCTGTAAGCTGTTAGTGTCTTAACAACCATCCCATAGGTGCATGTTCATAAATTGTTTATGGTTCATTGAACAAGCATGGGAAACAGTGTTTAAACCCTTTACAATGAAAATCTGTGAAGTTATTTGTATTTTTAAGAATTATCTTTGAAAGACAAGGTCTTGAAAAAGGGACACTTTTTTTGCTGAGTTTATACTTAATATATGTAAAATATTTACTCAGACCATGTAAACAATATACGGCATTACAACAATGACAAGATGAACATTCAACTCTTATAAGACGGGTCCAGTATAAACTCTAGAAAAGCTGTGTCCCATTCTAAAGGCAGAATCCATGTCGATTGGAACGCAGCCAAAGCATACAGTATTTTTCCTTTGATAAAACATCTAATCAGCATAATGGTAGAGCGTTGCTATATTTGTTTAGAGGCAATGCTATTACTTACACCAATGACTGAGCACATAAAGCCTGTGTACTTTGGCATTATGGGTAATATGCCCCTTATTAAGGTAAATATGAGCATTACAAAGACTCGCTCTAGAAACACTGCTGTTCCTACAGTTGAATGTACACACCTGCATTTCATCCAGTTTAGATTGGACGTCAGGAGGAAAGGAAGTGTTGCAGAGGAACGGGTCAAAAGGCTCCGCCCCCAAAATATCTGTTCCTGTTGGAGGGGAGAGATGGAAGGATGAGGGAGCGAGGGAAAATACACAGCAGAGAGGGGGAAGACAGGAGTTGAATCAGCATACTGTATGTGTGCAATTGTTAATTGAACAACTTGTATTAGTATTTATGCAATTGCATACAACAGTTTATCAATCAATTTAATTACGACATAATGTAAAAAGGAGCATAGTGCGGCAGAGTAGTCACCTCTCTCTTTCAGGAAAACATGTGGAGGAGGTGGAGGAGGGGAAAAGGAGGGAGGAGGAGGAGAGGACCCATTGATGGCAGGTTTCCTTGCCACAGGAGACCCTGAGGAGAATGGAACCATGTCGAAAACGTCCGTCGGGGGACGCCTGGAAATGGTGCTCCATGCCTGGGGGGGGGGGGAACAAGCAAATACAAAGCTGTTGAATGGGAGCTGGATGTCGTACTAAGGCTACAGTCATAAAGCCACACACATAATACACTGTCTAAAATAAGGGCGCTTCTGTGATTATGAAGTGAACCATAGAACCCTTTTGCTTCTCTATAGCACAATTTCTTCTAGGAGTGAGTGAGAGAGAGAGAGTGTGAGTGAGTGAGTGAGTGAGTGAGTGAGTGAGTGAGAGAGAGAGAGAGAGTGTGAGTGAGTGAGTGAGTGAGTGAGTGAGTGAGTGAGTGAGTGAGTGAGAGAAGCTATTTACTCGCGGTCGAGGTAAGCAACATCCATAATGCTGCGGTAGCCTGGACTGGGTAGGTTTACTGGGTGGAGGGGTTAGTAGACCAGCGGAGATACTGGAGTCTGGAGAGCTGGCTGGGGTTAGAGCCACAGAGGACATCTCTAGAAAGGAAAGGGCGCTCAGGCTGACACTGTCACCCCAGAACATAGACGAGGGACTCGGCAGCATGTGGGCCTCGTTAGAAGAGTTCAAGTGTAGAAGCTGAGGAGAAATCAGCCAGAAAAAGAAGAAACGGGTAGTGATTTGTTATCACTGATGTCAGGAAGTAAGATAAGGTATTGTTTCGGCAGACATTTCTAGGGATTAGTGCGAGACAGAAACTGTTAGATTAGTAGCTAATTTACCGGTGAGCCATGACAATCTGCCATGTGATCCTCTAGATCTTCAAGTCGTTCTTTCAACTTGGAATTTTCAGTTTCCAGTTCCAGAATCTAAAGTCAACAAACACAAGCCAAGATCATAATCTAAGAGGTCCCATTTTGTTAGGCCTTTTTCATGCTCTAGTTATGTCAGGATGTGGCACTACATTCCATGATTAATTAGTGCACCAGAGAGTTCTGATCAACATTAGTCCACTGTAGAACGAACGCAGACTTACTCTTTTCTGCAGACTGCCGATCTGTTTCCTCATCTCCACGTCTTTCCCGCCAGACTCCAGAAACTTCCTGTACGCCAGGTCAAATGCTCGACCAATGCTGACAGTGATCTCCTCTGCCTGCAATTCAGTGCATCATGGTTATCCTCAAACATCTAGTGAAAGTACCCTTTGACGTGTTGTACATATATGATGTACACGTTTTTCGGGGACCTTTTCTGCTCTTGACTGCTATTTTCAGAACTACTAGCTTAAAAATAAAACCTCTAACACCTCTTTAAACCTGAAACAACTAGTTAGGATGAATTCAGTAATGCTTCCAAAACACGGTGACCTCATACAGTGGGGGAAAAAAGTATTTGATCCCCTGCTGATTTTGTACGTTTGCCCACTGACAAAGAAATGATCAGTCTATAATGGTAGGTTTATTTGAACAGTGAGAGATAGAATAACAAAAAAATCCAGAAAACGCATGTCAAAAATGTTATGAATTAATTTGCATTTTAATGAGGGAAATAAGTATTTGATCCCCTCTCAATCAGAAAGATTTCTGGCTCCCAGGTGTCTTTTATACAGGTAACGAGCTGAGATTAAGTGCACGCTCTTAAAGGGAGTGCTCCTAATCTCAGTTTGTTACCTGTATAAAAGACCTGTCCACAGAAGCAATCAGATTCCAAACTCTCCACCATGGCCAAGACCAAAGAGCTCTCCAAGGATGTCAGGGACAAGATTATAGACCTACACAAGGCTGGAATGGGCTACAAGACCATCACCAAGCAGCTTGGTGAGAAGGTGACAACAGCTGGTGCGATTATTCGCAAATGGAAGAAACACAAAAGAACTGTCAATATCCCTCAGCCTGGGGCTCCATGCAAGATCTCACCTCGTGGAGTTGCAATGATCATGAGAACGGTGAGGAATCAGCCCAGAACTACACGGGAGGATCTTGTCAATTATCTCAAGGCAGCTGGGACCATAGTCATCAAGAAAACTATTGGTAACACACTACGCCGTGAAGGACTGAAATCCTGCAGCGCCCGCAAGGTCCCCCTGCTCAAGAAAGCACATATACATGCCCGTCTGAAGTTTGCCAATGAACATTGAATGATTCAGAGGACAACTGGGTGAAGTGTTTTGGTCAGATGAGACCAAAATGGAGCTCTTTGGCATCAACTCAACTCGCCGTGTTTGGAGGAGGAGGAATGCTGCCTATGACCCCAAGAACACCATCCCCACCATCAAACATGGAGGTGGAAACATTATGCTTTGGGGGTGTTTTTCTGCTAAAGGGAAAGGACAACTTCACCGCATCAAAGGGACGATGGACGGTCCATGTACCGTCAAATCTTGGGTGAGAACCTCCTTCCCTCAGCCAGGGCATTGAAAATGGGTCGTGGATGGGTATTCCAGCATGACAATGACCCAAAACACACGGCCAAGGCAACAAAGGAGTGGCTCAAGAAGAAGCACATTAAGGTCCTGGAGTGGCCTAGCCAGTCTCCAGACCTTAATCCCATAGAAAATCTGTGGAGGGAGCTGAAGGTTCGAGTTGCCAAATGTCAGCCTCGAAACCTTAATGACTTGGAGAAGATCTGCAAAGAGGAGTGGGACAAAATCCCTCCTGAGATGTGTGCAAACCTGGTGGCCAACTACAAGAAACGTCTGACCTCTGTGATTGCCAACAAGGGTTTTGCCACCAAGTACTAAGTCATGTTTTGCAGAGGGGTCAAATATTTATTTCCCTCATTAAAATCATTTTATAACATTTTTGACATGCGTTTTTCAGGATTTTTTTGTTGTTATTGTGTCTCTCATTGTTCAAATAATCCTACCATTAAAATTATAGACTCATTATTTCTTTGTCAGTGGGCAAACGTACAAAATCAGCAGGGGATCAAATACTTTTTTCCCCTCACTGTACTATGGACTAACGTCTGGTAAATTGACATCTAAGATTCATAGGAGGTTATTATAACCTCTAAAGAATCCATATAAAAACACTGATACTTTTTTTCCTTACACATTTTTCACTGTCGAACACATAACAGATGTGTTTTTTGGTCTCTGGCTCTGTGCAGATGAAGGTGAATATCCTCTTGTCCGTTTTGTCGTCCGCGCAGAAGGATATCCTATGAAGCTGACAGTTGTGCTGTACATCCTATAATGAATGAAGATAAATGAGCTGTATCTAATTCTAGTCATAAAAAAAAATGTTAAGACAGAGACCGCTTTAGTAAGGGCTGACTGCTTGGTGAGTTTATTCTTCACAAAAGACCCAATGATGCTGGCCTATTATAAGGACCTCACAGTGGACTTACTCTGGTCTTGGGGTCTAATAATCTGGCCTATTATGAGGACCTCACAGTGGACTTACTCTGGTCTTGGGGTCTAATAATCTGGTCTATTATGAGGACCTCACAGTGGACTTACTCTGGTCTTGGGGTCTAATAATCTGGTCTATTATGAGGACCTCACAGTGGATTTACTCTGGTCTTGGGGTCTAATAATCTGGTCTATTATGAGGACCTCACAGTGGACTTACTCTGGTCTTGGGGTCTAATAATTTCACTCCGTAGATGGATACCTGCAGCTCCACCTTCGGTGTTTTGTGTCCCTCTGATTTCTTGATATGCCTTTGGAACTGCAGGATTGAAACGTCAAATCCAAATATAATTTTATTGGTCACATACACGTGTTTAGAAGATGTTATTGCAGTTGTAGCGAAACGCTTGTGCTTCTAGTTCCGACAGTGCAGTAATATCTAACAATTTCACAACATATACCCAATACACACAAATCTAAGTAAAGGAATGGAATTAAGAATATTTAAATGTATGGACGAGCAATGTCAGAGCGGCATCGGCTAAGATACAGTAGAATAGTATAGAATGCAGTACATATATTGTAGGATGAGTAATGCAAGATAAGTAAACATTAAATTAAAAGTGACATTAAAGTGACTAGTGTCCATTTACTAAAGTGGCCAATGATTTCAAGTCTGTATTTAGGCAGCAGCCTCTGTGCTATTTAACAGTCTGATGGCCTTGAGATACAGTAGAAGCTGTTTTTTTTAATCTCTCGGTGCCCGCTTTGATGCGCCTGTACTGACCTCGCCTTCTGGATGATAGCGGGGTGAACAGGCAGTGGCTTGGATGGTATGTTATGACAGTGACAAATCTAAGGTCCTATAAAATCTGAATTGTTTGAGTACTGGGGGAAATTCTTAAGAGCATACCTTCAGCTTTCTCACTGCTACCCTTATGACATCTGTGCCTTTTGGTTGGTCAACCTCTGTTACGCCAAGGAACTGCAACAGGATAAAACGGCACATCATGTTCTGTCCAGTAGATAGTGCTCTTCACCTCTCTGTGAGCTCAACGCAGGCGGAAGTGTAGTTAGAAGATCCTACCTTGACATTGTACGCCATGTGATTCTTGGCCAAAGCCTCGGGGGGTGTCATCCCTCCAGATTTATCTGAAACAAACAAATGAATGAAGGTTAAAACCGTACATACATTTATTGAAATTTGATACAGAAAAAGTTACATATTTAAGTTTTAAAACATGTAAACAATTCTTTGCCATCCAAGCCTTAAACAGAAACAGGATTAGAACTGGGCTGAACCGGGTTCTTCTTCCCCAGAAAGTGTCTGCAGCATCTATAAGCTACATGATTAGATAAACAAAGTGATGGTACAACAAACAAATTATATAAAAAAGGGAACATTGACAATTAAACCAATGATGCATTTGCTGTGATTCTGTTCATCTTCATTAATGCAACAAGAGGAACTAGTGTCTTGTATCAGGAAGCATCTACATGCCATCAACGATTAGGCTTGTGTCTGTTAACCTTCACATAACAGGTGAGCATAACCACAGCAATTTTTAGCATTGGCATTAGACCAGTGGCCCCACTGAGTTGAGTTCCAATATCAAAGGCTACTGCTCCCCATGTGCTCAAGCCTTCCTTCCACATTCCATACAGAACCATGGGGATTACCGAAAGGTCACAAAGAGAGAGAAAACACATTTTACCTCCATGTAGAGGGATACATCAGGTAGTGTTGGTGTAACCTCCATATAGAGGTCAGGTAGTATTGGTGTAACCTCCATATAGGAGGCCAGGTAGTATTGGTATAACCTCCATATAGAGCTCAGGTAGTATTGGTATAAGCTCCATATAGGAGATCAGGTAGTATTGGTATAAGCTCCATATAGGAGATCAGGTAGTGTTGGTGTAACCTCCATATAGAGGTCAGGTAGTGTTGGTGTAACCTCCATATAGAGGTCAGGTAGTGTTGGTGTAACCTCCATATAGAGGTCAGGTAGTGTTGGTGTAACCTCCATATAGAGGTCAGGTAGTGTTGGTGTAACCTCCATATAGAGGTCAGGTAGTGTTGGTGTAACCTCCATATAGAGGTCAGGTAGTGTTGGTGTAACCTCCATATAGAGGTCAGGTAGTATTGGTGTAACCTCCATATAGAGGTCAGGTAGTATTGGTGTAACCTCCATATAGAGGTCAGGTAGTATTGGTGTAACCTCCATATAGAGGTCAGGTAGTATTGGTGTAACCTCCATATAGAGGTCAGGTAGTGTTGGTGTAACCTCCATATAGAGGTCAGGTAGTATTGGTGTAACCTCCATATAGAGGTCAGGTAGTATTGGTGTAACCTCCATATAGTGACAACTCAATATTAGGAAGGTGTTCTTAATATTTTGTACTCAATGTAAATGAACACATCAGGTAGTATTAGTGTAAGAGAAACACATTCAGTCAGGTGGAAATGTGCTCGTTTTTCCTACTGTAGACACATTGGCACGGAACGTGATTGTACTGCACTGACTGTACTGTAAGTTGATCTGGAATAGTAATGTAAATGAATATAACAGGGACGCAAGAGAGTGGTGTTTGTGGTTCAGATAAAGAAAATGCATTATGGGTTTTTTTCTGGTAGGAAAGCACACAGCCTCATTTTATTCCAACTCTTTCTCACTTTGACGGTGATAATATACACTAACTGCAAGGTATGGATTGAACAGCCACGCCTAATGAATAGTTCTCAGAAAATACTATATACTTTTCATTCACCTTGATTAATCACATTCAGTGCCCATGTGTCTCTACAGTTTACGACCAACAGGAAAGGCTGTAAAGACAGTGTCTCAAATGAGACCGTATGCCCTATACAGTACACTATCAATGTGACCGTATGCCCTATACAGTACACTATCAATGTGACCGTATGCCCTATACAGTACACTATCATTGCCCTATACAGTACACTATCATTGCCCTATACAGTACACTATCAATGTGACCGCATGCCCTATACAGTACACTATCAATGACCAGGGCCCATTTGGAGACCCTGTCTGCATCAGATGTTCTCTATGTAAATCTGTCTCTGAGATAGGAGACATCACAAATTACAAAATTAACAATAAAAATAACATAAAATTTAAATAAGTGTGTACATGAAATGGGACTGTTTTAGAGTAACAATGTGTCTGTCTGCTAACTTATCCTGGAAATACTGTCAACACAACAGGGGTGAGTACTAGGTGGATGGACGGGTAGAGGCTGCTTTAAGATCCAGCACACACACACACACTACTATGGATGTTTAAAATGAGGAGCAGGAAAGTGAGTGGACATTTGTAGAGTGGGGTTGACAACAGAATAGAATGTGCCTCACAGCATCCTAATGAAATATTCAGACCACCAAACCCAGCTACTGCTGCGACTACTAAGTGAGAAACTCTGGGCAGACGGTGGTGGTGAGGTAAAGATTGTGGAGCATCGGAGGCCAGAGGCGGCGTATATGCATGCATATTAGGAAAGGAGCAAAGTCGCTAGTCTAGTAAAACATCAGGTCAGAGACACCTGTATCAGCCCACTGACAGACGTAACCAGCCATGTCTAGACTTTTTGCAGCTTAGAGAGCGCAGAGCACAAGCGAGAGAGAGATTGTGTCTAGACTTGACTGTTCATTCAGATTTTGTATTCTGATAATGGAGTTCTGATTATGGAATTCCAAACACGTCATGCGTCTGTCTACATTTAAAATGTGTCCACATTGTGTCCGTTCCCACACTATATTCGATATCAGGTATGCATTCTACAAACAGTGGAATAGGCAAAATATGATAACGCCACAACAGCTGACGGCAGTAGCTAACTACTGTAGCTAGCCAGCAAGCTAACAAGAAACGCTAAAGGGACTGCAAACGAGTTAGCATAACTCTAGCCAAATATTTTTTCTAAATATTAGCTAGAGGGATACCATTTCTGAGGCCAGCAAACAGGTTCCCTACATGCTAGGAACATATTTCCTCCAACGTTGTAATGAAACGGTGCCTCTCAGTCCCAAAACACACGTTTTCTGGAGACTTGTGGGAGGAGTGCTGATGACGTCGCCCACGCTATGCGTTTCGGTAGCCTGATTGCGTCCAGACTGAGGAGAAATCTGCACACAACGCAGCCCTGACCACCTCCTGAAGTGGTCAGACAGATCGGAACACAATCTGACGACAAAGCCACCTTTGTGCATCTAGATCCGTCTTTTCAATGTGAGCTTCGTATTATGATAGCAGAAGTCGCATGTAAGTGTAAAGTGTAGACACGACTAGAGAGACACTAATGAAGAGATGAGAGAATTGAGACATTTGTTCATCAGGAATTCAATTGACCTGAGTAGGTACAAATTGCCTTTACATTATGTTCTGTAAGTAACACATACATTCCATAAAGAACTACAACATGAAATGTCTCTACCCACTGGACACAGACCTCATTTCAATGTCAAAGTTTGATTTACATTTGGTTCAGTTGTCAACTAACGTGAAATCAAACCAAAAAAATGTGATTGGATTTAGGTTTAAAAAAAAGCCCTTACAATGATTTATTTTTATCAATCCAGTTTTCCACTTTGATTCAACGTCATCACATTAAATTTGATTAAAAAATGACGTGGAAACAACTGATTCAACCAGGTCTTGCCCAGTGTGTACGTACTTGAGGTCAACATGCTTTCAAAAGACTGTGCTGTTCGTGTATAAGAAACATGGTGTTATTTCAAATGCACTCAATGAACACAGTGAGCTGTTACCTTTTCTCCTGTTGAAAGCTCGGTTCATACTGCAATAGCTTCTCTGGTGGTACTGAGACCAGGGCTCTGCAGTGGATCAGGAGCCTGGAGGGACAAAACAACAAAGTCAAGGTCAAGGACATTGAACGACTGACTGAGGGGCTGTGGATTAGAGGATGGCTGGGAAAAGAGAGATCAGCGTCCCAAATGGCACCCTATTCAGTGCACTACTGTTGACCAGAGCCTTATGGCACGTGGTCAAAAGTAGTACACCATGTCGGGAATAGGGAGCTATTTGAGACACACTCAGAGAGTTCAATGTGAAGCTAAATGACTGGAAACAGGAGCTAGATTGAGGTTTGGTATGTGTTGGGAGGTAAAGGAAACAGGAGCTAGATTGAGGTTTGGTATTGGGAGGTAAAGGAGACAGGAGCTAGATTGAGGTTTGGTATTGGCGGTAAAGGAAACAGGAGCTAGATTGAGGTTTGGTATTGGGAGGTAAAGGAGACAGGAGCTAGATTGAGGTTTGGTATTGGCGGTAAAGGAAACAGGAGCAAGATTGAGGTTTGGTATTGGGAGGTAAAGGAAACAGGAGTTAGATTGAGGTTTGGTCTGGTGTTGGGAGGTAAAGCAAATATGGGTTGAGGACAAGACTATTGTGACCTTCATTCACATGGATGCACCAAGTGGCAAACCACACACACACACACACACACACACACACACACACACAGAATAATACATGCAATACATGTCTTCCAATACATTTCTGCTTCTACCAAAAACAATGTTCAGCCTTTAGAATGCATTCCTCTATACGATTATCCCTGATCCAATCATTCAAGCCATGCTAAGCTTTAGCCAGCGCTCGACTTAAACGGTCATGCCTTAAACCCAGTCATCCCACAGAAAAACAACAATATCCCTTGGTTAACACAATTGCAAAAATAAATATGTTGCCTTGTGTAACACTAGTGAACAGTCTGCTTGCGAATGTATCATATTCCATATCGCCAGACCAGTTCATTTCAGTTCAAACGATTAGGTCAGAGGTTTCTATCATTTTTCATGATTTCACTTCCCTATATGACAAGTGCATGAGATGTAAAGTAGTGAGGCTTGGTGGTGACTCAGCTGAACGGTCTCACACCATGGACGTTACCATCAAAGTTACCAACGGTATAACCAAGGCCACTATCATGTTCAGTATAACTTGTAAGTGGAAAACCCCTATATCGCCCATAACCTCTTGTGTAACTGGAATGTCTTCCTATACTCCTCACCAACTACAGCTTCTTAGCCTGATGGAGCTAAAAGGCTAGAAGGCTGACATGCTGCAAGAAGCTCCAGTTCTCAACGTACTGCCACGTTCCTCACCTTTTTACTAAGATCTTAGGACGGAGACTGAGAGCTGTGGATGCAGGTACAAATGTAGGATCTTTATTTGAGCCAATTTGCTACAGCTGGAAAATAATGTAGCAGCAACATGAAATATGAATTATAATTAATGCACAATTTTCTAGGGGTTGATACATTTTGTGTAAGGGTAAAATCATGTCTGAAATGTCCAAGTGGAAATGACAAACTCCAGAAGACTTTAACCTCAAATACACTACAAGTTGAAAATATCCTACAACGCAGGAAAGTTGTCCTGCAACAGGGTGATCAAATGAACATTCTACATCTGTATGCAGTGGAGACTTTAGTTCACATGGTTTCTCCTCCATCTTCTTAGACAGAGAAAAGTCTTTCCTCCCTGAAACTAAAACTGTCACCAAACTCTGAAATGACCTCATGCTTTTATTTAAATTACACTTTAGAAAATGTCATGGCACAGATATATTAGACGTAGTTAAACCTGTCTATGTGTTATATTAGCTTTGTATAAGCAGCTTTGTTTTGGTCTTGTTGGGACATAATCTAATAGGGTCTGAGATGAAGAATTAAGGGCAACACAGTCGGACTCAAAATCCCAACATGGACTTAAGCTCCACAGGCTAGAATCAATGCATGGTCTAACAACGGACACAAAGGAGACAAAATATTGATTTTGAAAAAGAATAGTGATGGCTAAAGAACATACCTTGTCATAGGGTCAAGGGTCAGTTATTGTAATTTCATTCAATGGGTGACATCGTCACAGTTCATTGTTCTTGGTGAGACTACACCTCATGTAAAAAATGAATACACTGGCTGTAGCCAAGACATGTCATATTGTAGATATTTTTGTCATGAAAAACATGTACAGAAGTTTCAAAAATACACTTATTGCAGATTGAGTGTATTGTACACTGTAAGCAAGGGCCACGGGAAGAAATGAATGAGTCATTACACGCATACGAAGAGGCAACCTCAGAAATCATTGTCATCAATTCAATAACATGTCAGTCCTACACTGACAATCCAACACCATATAAACCCATAAAGGATTCATTAAAATGGACTTCTGTCATTCATGCTTCCATTGATAAGTGTCAAAGTAATATTATCCATCCTCTCAAAGCCTTAGAGAGTGAACAACTTTCAATTTACATGCTGGTTTTATCAAGAAATAATACTTTAATGTGGCACATGGACTATAATGGAAGTGTAATTAGATTTCCATGGATGCATGGTAACACCAGATAAAACTAAATTGAAAATACAGACAGGAAGCCATTTTAAAGTTATGAGAAAAAAAAGAGAAAAAAGTGTGACTTCTTCCTTCAGGAACTAATCTTATTAAAAGTGTCTTCCATTATAGGGATCCATGGATCAAATCTCCACGCTGCACAGGGAATTTACATTAGGGGGAACGTGTTTTGGTGGGAGCTGAGTTTAGTCTGTCCTCACTCAGAATAAAACAGGGCCAGGGTGATTGAGGCCATCACTGCTTATGGCTGTCACATAGCAACCATTACAGTTAAAAAAATAATTGGCCTTACACGGCACCGATGACTGCAAGAAATGTCAAAAGACAATCCTACAAACCCAGGAAGTGTAAAACGTGCGATGACATGCATAGTTAGAAAACCCATTGACAGAATCAATTGACATAATTGAAGAGAATTCAAAGACATCGGTTGGTTCTCTCAAATACTTTTCACCTATTTGTTAGTCATCAAGAAAATGTTCTCACATAGGCAAGTATCCTAAATTCCACTGGGGTCAAATGTATATTCAGTCTCCCATTGACATCAATGCATGACTAAGTGAAAATTCAGCTTAAGTGGAAGTTAGGATTTAGCCTCTACTGTCTACTCAAATGATGATCCAGACACTTCCTGGAAACTAATGTGTGACCTAGGAAGACAACACTGTGTCCATCAGGGACCCATTCCAACTAATGAAGGCTATTATATTCATAGCTACTCCCAGAGAGGAGGTACTCAGATCCCCTTAAAGGGGCAATCCGCATTTGAAACAATAACAAAGCAGTTACCCCACCGCTGTTTTGGTAAAAAGGCTGAGGGATAGGGCTGGAAACTGCAGACTGACCCCTTCTAACTAACCTATTTTACTGTGCTCATTTATTAGCTAGATTAGAATAGCATTCACACTAATTACTTGGTCTGCGTCTCAAACGGCATCCTATTCCTTATATAGTGCACTACTATTGACCAGAGCCCTATGGGACACAACCTTACTTTAGTCATGCGGAAATTCCAAATCCGATTGACAGTTTCAAGTGCCGGGTGCGAGGCGGCGAGGAGGGTGTTTCAAACACTATGGCCTGTTTTCTTTTCTCTTCTCCTTTCTGATAGGTTATGTGGCAATGGTTGTCATGGGTTGGAGGGGGAAGTGTAGTTCTGTTGTTTTGGGGTGGCCTGTGCCTTTATGCTATGTGAAGTTGAGCAATGTGAAGTTGATTTGAGGCCATGACTGATGTCTGCCGCTCTCAAAGTTCTTGAGCTAGTCGTTTTGTTGCTTTGTAGAACAGTGTGTGTGTGTGTGTGTGTGTGTGTGTGTGTGTGTGTGTGTGTGAGACGACAAGACAAAGCACTCTAGTATAATGAGGCAGGTCTATAAATCTCACTGAGTGATTCCCGGTGAACCGTTAAGGCTTAAACCCTTTTTAATAATTTCACTCTAATCTTCATGGCTGTTTTTGCATGATAAGGACTTTTACCCACGGAATGCCAGACCGAGACATTCATAATGTGACCATATTTTACTGTCAAGCAATGATTTCCTAGGGGAAGTGGTTCTCGCAGAGGCTGAGAAAATACAAGCCCTCGAGGGCAAGGACAGACTAAACTAAGTTTAAAACTGTGGTCCTGCTTTTTACTTCCAGTGGATAAGAAAAAGAGAGAAAGAAAGAGAAGGAGAGAAAGAGAGAAAAAAAGAGAACTTTGCAAGTTCCGTACTCTGAGAAACATTTGTCAAAGCCGAAGATGGCAGTGTTAAGAATAAGTACTTATTTTTCTAACCAAGGGAAAACATATCCCAGCTATACCATTACTATAAGACATACTCAGCTCCTTGACCTTGGTATTAATGTAACACATACTGTACCGGACTGCAATTAAATAAAGACCTGTATGTCGGATCTTAAATTTGAGCCTGTTTGCTAAAGCAGGAAAAAAAATCCTGCAGCAAGAGGAAATGTGAATTATTATGTGGATTATAATTCATGGACATTTTTGTAGGGGTTGATAAATTTAAACCTCAAATACACTGCTAGTTTTAAATGTCATGCATTGGAGCAAAGTTCTCCTTGAAAAGGGTGATCAAATTACGATCCTACATCTATGTGACCAATCAGGGAACATGACAGGACTAAAGAATGCTCACTAACTGACACACTCAATAGAGCTCCATTTGGAACAACAGAAAGGAGAAGGATTGTTGGGCCGTCTGTTCTTGCGTAGTAACCAGCTTGGATATGTGTGAGAGAGTGAGAGTGAGTGAGTGAGGGTCAGGGGAGAGAGAGAGAGAGAGAGAGAGGGTCAGGGCAGAGAGAGAGGGAGTCAGGGGAGAGAAAGAGAGAGAGAGAGGGTCAGGGGAGAGAGAGAGGGGTCAGGGGAGAGAGAGAGAGAGAGAGAGAGAGGGTCAGGGGAGAGAGAGAGGGTCAGGAGAGAGAGAGGGTCAGGGGAGAGAGAGAGAGAGAGAGAGAGAGAGAGAGAGAGAGAGGGTCAGGGGAGAGAGAGAGAGAGAGAGGGTCAGGGGGAGAGAGAGGAGGGAGGAGAGAGAGAGAGAGGGGAGAGGAGGGAGAGAGAGAGGAGAGAGAGAGAGAGAGAGAGAGAGGAGAGAAGAGAGAGAGAGAGAGAGAGAGAAGAGAGAGAGAGAGAGAGAGAGAGGGTCAAGGGGAGAGAGAGAGTCAAGGGGAGAGAGGAGAGAGAGAGGGTCAGGGGGAGAGAGAGAGAGAGGGTCAGGAGAGAGAGAGAGAGAGAGAGAGTTCAGGGAGAGAGAGAGAGAGAGGGTCAGGGGAGAGAGAGAGAGAGGGTCAGGGGAGAGAGAGAGAGAGGGTCAGGGGGAGAGAGAGAGAGAGGGTCAGGGGAGAGAGAGAGAGAGAGAGGGTCAGGGAG
>NW_021822853.1:82851-106806 GCF_901001165.1 Salmo trutta | reverse complement strand
CTGAGGGAGAGCGAGAGGAAGGTAGTTAGAGAGTGGCACCTTGAGGAGGAGAGAGAGGAAGGTAGTTAGAGAGTGGCACCTGGAGAGAGACAGAGAGGAAGGTAGTTAGAGAGTGGCACCTAGAGGAAGAGAGAGAGGAAGGTAGTTAGAGAGTGGCACCTGAGAGAGGAGAGAGAGGAAGGTAGTTAGAGCGGTGGCCACCTGAGAGAGAGAGAGAGGAAGGTAGTTCGAGGTGGCACCTAGAGGAGAGAGGAGAGGAAGGTAGTTAGAGAGTGGCACCTAGAGGAGAGAGAGGAAGGAGAGAGAGAGGAAGGTAGTTAGAGAGTGGCACCTAGAGGAGAGGAGAGAGGAAGGAGTAGAGAGATGGCACCTAGCGGGAGAGAGGACCGGGTAGTTAGAGAGTGACACCTAGAGAGAGACAGAGAGGAAGGTAGTAGAGAGGGAACTAGAGGGAGAGAGAGAGGAAGGTAGTTAGAGTGGCACCTAGAGGGAGACAGAGAGGAAGGTAGTTAGAGAGTGGAACCTAGAGGGAGAGAGAGAGGAAGGTAGTTAGAGAGTGGCACCTAGAGGGAGACAGAGAGGAAGGTAGTTAGAGAGTGGAACCTAGAGGGAGAGAGAGAGGAAGGTAGTTAGAGTGGCACCTAGAGGGAGAGAGAGAGGAAGGTAGTTAGAGAGTGGAACCTAGAGGGAGAGAGAGAGGAAGGTAGTTAGAGAGTGGCACCTAGAGAGAGAGAGGAAGGTAGTTAGAGAGTGGCACCTAGAGGGAAACAGAGAGGAAGGTAGTTAGAGAGTGGCACCTAGAGGGAGAGAGGAAGGTAGTTAGAGAGTGGCACCTAGAGAGAGACAGAGAGGAAGGTAGTTAGAGAGTGGCACCTAGAGAGAGACAGAGAGGAAGGTAGTTAGAGAGTGAACCTAGAGAGAGACAGAGAGGAAGGTAGTTAGAGAGTGGCACCTTGAGGGAGAGCGAGAGGAAGGTAGTTAGAGAGTGGCACCTAGAGGGAGACAGAGAGGAAGGTAGTTAGAGAGTGGCACCTAGAGGGAGAGAGGAAGGTAGTTAGAGAGTGGCACCTAGAGGGAGAGAGAGAGGAAGGTAGTTAGAGTGGCACCTAGAGGGAGAGAGAGAGGAAGGTAGTTAGAGAGTGACACCTAGAGGGAGAGAGAGAGGAAGGTAGTTAGAGAGTGGCACCTAGAGAGAGACAGAGAGGAAGGTAGTTAGAGAGTGGCACCTAGAGGAGACAGAGAGGAAGGTAGTTAGAGAGTGGCACCTAGAGGGAGAGAGAGAGGAAGGTAGTTAGAGAGTGGCACCTAGAGAGAGAGAGAGGGGAAGGTAGTTAGAGAGTGGCACCTAGAGGGAGACAGAGAGGAAGGTAGTTAGAGTGGCACCTAGAGGGAGACAGAGAGGAAGGTAGTTAGAGAGTGGCACCTAGAGGGAGAGAGAGAGGAAGGTAGTTAGAGAGTGGCACCTAGAGAGAGAGGAAGGTAGTTAGAGAGTGGCACCTAGAGGGAGAGAGAGAGGAAGGTAGTTAGAGTGGCACCTAGAGGGAGACAGAGAGGAAGGTAGTTAGAGAGTGGCACCTAGAGGGAAAGAGAGAGGAAGGTAGTTAGAGAGTGGCACCTAGAGAGAGAGAGAGGAAGGTAGTTAGAGAGTGGCACCTAGAGGGAGACAGAGAGGAAGGTAGTTAGAGTGGCACCTAGAGAGAGACAGAGAGGAAGGTAGTTAGAGAGTGGCACCTAGAGGGAGACAGAGAGGAAGGTAGTTAGAGAGTGGCACCTAGAGAGAGACAGAGAGGAAGGTAGTTAGAGAGTGGCACCTAGAGGGAGACAGAGAGGAAGGTAGTTAGAGAGTGGCACCTAGAGAGAGAGGAAGGTAGTTAGAGAGTGGCACCTAGAGAGAGAGGAAGGTAGTTAGAGAGTGGCACCTAGAGAGAGACAGAGAGGAAGGTAGTTAGAGAGTGGCACCTAGAGAGAGAGGAAGGTAGTTAGAGAGTGGCACCTAGAGAGAGAGGAAGGTAGTTAGAGAGTGGCACCTAGAGAGAGAGGAAGGTAGTTAGAGAGTGGCACCTAGAGGGAGAGAGGAAGGTAGTTAGAGAGTGGCACCTAGAGGGAGACAGAGAGGAAGGTAGTTAGAGAGTGGCACCTAGAGGGAGAGAGAGAGGAAGGTAGTTAGAGAGTGGCACCTAGAGGGAGACAGAGAGGAAGGTAGTTAGAGTGGCACCTAGAGGGAGAGCGAGAGGAAGGTAGTTAGAGAGTGGCACCTAGAGGGAGACAGAGAGGAAGGTAGTTAGAGAGTGGCACCTAGAGGGAGAGAGGAAGGTAGTTAGAGAGTGGCACCTAGAGGGAGAGAGAGAGGAAGGTAGTTAGAGTGGCACCTAGAGGGAGAGAGAGAGGAAGGTAGTTAGAGAGTGACACCTAGAGGGAGAGAGAGAGGAAGGTAGTTAGAGAGTGGCACCTAGAGGGAGAGAGAGAGGAAGGTAGTTAGAGAGTGGCACCTAGAGGGAGAGAGAGAGGAAGGTAGTTAGAGAGTGGCACCTAGAGGGAGAGAGAGAGAGGAAGGTAGTTAGAGAGTGGCACCTAGAGAGAGACAGAGAGGAAGGTAGTTAGAGAGTGGCACCTAGAGGGAGACAGAGAGGAAGGTAGTTAGAGAGTGGCACCTAGAGAGAGAGAGAGAGGAAGGTAGTTAGAGAGTGGCACCTAGAGAGAGACAGAGAGAGGAAGGTAGTTAGAGAGTGGCACCTAGAGAGAGAGGAAGGTAGTTAGAGAGTGGCACCTAGAGGGAGAGAGAGAGGAAGGTAGTTAGAGAGTGGCACCTAGAGGGAGAGAGAGAGAGGAAGGTAGTTAGAGAGTGGCACCTAGAGAGAGACAGAGAGGAAGGTAGTTAGAGAGTGGCACCTAGAGGGAGACAGAGAGGAAGGTAGTTAGAGAGTGGCACCTAGAGAGAGAGAGAGAGGAAGGTAGTTAGAGAGTGGCACCTAGAGAGAGACAGAGAGAGGAAGGTAGTTAGAGAGTGGCACCTAGAGAGAGAGGAAGGTAGTTAGAGAGTGGCACCTAGAGAGAGAGAGAGAGAGGAGGGAGAAAAGAGGTAGAGAAAGGACAGGAGTGAAAGAGAGAAAATAAATGTTAGGCTACATTGTTCATGAGTACATAATCAGTGTAAAATAAATCCTGAGAGGGCCTTTAAACCCCGGGGACAGTCACGCTTCCCCTCCCCAGGAGATCAAAGTACATAGTCTGCCAATGTGTGTGTGTGTGCAACTGTTCAGTGATGGGAAAGCGTCTGTGGCTTGTCAATGTTAACTAGCATAGCCATAGCCAATATCTCAGTGGGTCTTAATTTAACCCGTTCTTTTACATAGAGATTCTTGTCTTCCTCTGTCACAGTAAATCAAGAAGAGTTGAGATCACAGGGTTAACATCTTTAGGGTTAAATTGACTTTACTGGAGTTTCACTATCTTTTCTTTTTACCCCTTTTTCTCTCCAATTTCATGGTTTCCAATTGGTAGTTACAGTCTTGTCTCATCGCTGCAACTCCCGTACGGACTCGGGAGAGACGATGGTCAAGAGCCGTGCGTCCTCTGAAACACAACCCAAACAGCCGCACTGCTTCTTGACACAATGCCCACTTAAACCGGAAGCCAGCCACACCCAATGTGTCGGAGGAAACACAGTACACCTGGCGAACGTGTCAGCGTGCATGCGCCCGGCCCGGGAGATCCATGCCGGCCAAACCCTCCCCTAAACCGGGCGACGCTGGGCCAATTGTGCACCGCCCCATGGGTCTCCCGGTCGTGGCCGGCTGCGACAGAGCCTGGACTCGAAACCAGAATCTCTTGTGGCACAGCTAACAGTGCTATGCAGTGCCTTAGACCACTGCGCCACTCGGGAGGCCGTGAATCTGAGTATCTTAACCCTCAACAGAGTGATAATCTCCCTGGAGTTAGTGCTGATAACTGGAGTTCTTTGGGACTGAAGTACTTTTAACTCCGTTAAAGTGACCAGAGACAGGAGAGTTAAATCTCCTCAGATGTTGGAGGGGGCCTCATTGTCATATTTCCCATGATGCTCTGTTGCAGGTTGATTTTTAGATTATTTAAACCATTTTTTTGATCAATATCTGTTTTTGCATGTACATTGATTTTGATCTTATGCTACACAAATATCTAATTGAATTTGTAAGTGGTAGGATTTATTGCTTCAATTTACTTAAATGTTGTTCCAGTTTCTATGATGTAGGTTAGTTCATGTAGTTGTTTTCTTCTCTGCTCTAACAGCCATTTTGAATGCAAGTTGTAAGTGTAATGAAGTCCTCCACGCTGTGATGAAATATGTAAGTAAGACATTACACCCTTTTTACCCTTTGAATGTCGATTGTTAAATCAAAACAACACAGAAAAGTGTAAAATTTCAACAGTCCAGGCGATATTTGTGAAAATGATGTTCACTTTTTAAAATAAAAGCATGAGCCTTGGTACACATGTACAGTTTGGCACCCTGAACATTTTCAGATATGGAGCCATCGCAAAAACTCCCACCTATTTTTCAATTCCGCCATAACCGGACAATGTATTTTCCGTCATATCTTCTGTACCAAACATAATAACAGAAAAGGTGATGTCTACCCCTGTGTTTCCATGGTCAAGGATTACAATGGTGCCAAGCACAACATCAAAAATGCCCCCTGGCCGCCATGGTGGCACCCTGCACCGGGTAGTAGCCCTATGTACATAGAATCGTTGAACACTGCTCACGTTAATACTGTTTAAAACTGTTTTACCCTCTTGATATGTATATATTGTATTCTAGTCAAGGCTCGTCCTATATAACTACTGCTGTACACACCTTTTCTATTCATATACTGTGAATACGGTCTTTACACCCTATTCAAATACTGTCCATACTGTCTATACACACTATTCACATACTGTCTATATTCACTATTCACATACTGTCTATATACACTATTCACATACTGTCTATACTGTCTATACACACTATTCACATACTGTCTATATACACTATTCACATACTGTCTATACTGTCTATATTCACTATTCACATACTGTCTATACTGTCTATACACACTATTCACATACTGTCTATACTGTCTATATTCACTATTCACATACTGTCTATACTGTCTATATTCACTATTCACATACTGTCTATATTCATTATTCACATACTGTCTATATACACTATTCACATACTGTCTATATTCACTATTCACATACTGTCTATATTCATTATTCACATACTGTCTATATACACTATTCACATACTGTCTATATTCACTATTCACATACTGTCTATATACAATATTCACATACTGTCTATACACACCATTCACATACTGTCTATATACACTATTCACATGCTGTCTATACTGTCTATATTCACTATTCACATACTGTCTATATACAATATTCACATACTGTCTATACTGTCTATACACACTATTCACATACTGTCTATATACACTATTCACATACTGTCTATATTCACTATTCACATACTGTCTATACTGTCTATATTCACTATTCACATACTGTCTATACTGTCTATATTCACTATTCACATACTGTCTATACACACTGTTCACATACTGTCTATATTCACTATTCACATACTGTCTATACACACTGTTCACATACTGTCTATACACACTGTTCACATACTGTCTATATTCACTATTCACATACTGTCTATACTGTCTATATTCACTATTCACATACTGTCTATACACACTGTTCACATACTGTCTATATTCACTATTCACATACTGTCTATACTGTCTATATTCACTATTCACATACTGTCTATACTGTCTATATTCACTATTCACATACTGTCTATACTGTCTATATTCACTATTCACATACTGTCTATACACACTGTTCACATACTGTCTATATTCACTATTCACATACTGTCCATACTGTCTATATTCATTATTCACATACTGTCTATATACACTATTCACATACTGTCTATATTCACTATTCACATACTGTCCATACTGTCTATATTCACTATTCACATACTGTCTATACTGTCTATATTCACTATTCACATACTGTCTATACACATTATTCACATATTGTCTATACTATTCACATACTTATATATTTGGACTCTGGTCCAGAAGCTAATTTCCTGCAATTCTCTCCATTTTGCCATGGGGTTTATACTGTGTATTTAAATACTGTGTTCTCCACATATCTCATTTTAATATTTATTCTACTGTACAATGTGTTTTAATTACACTGTTTTTACACACTGAATATATTTATTTCAATACTTGATTATTGACATAGCTCAGTCTAATATACAGTGGAAATCGGAAGTTTACATACACTTAGGTTGGAGTCATTAAAACTCGTTTTTCAACCACTCCACAAATTTCTTGTTAACAAATTATAGTTTTGGCAAGTCGGTTAGGACATCTACTTTGTGTATGACGCAAGTAATTTTTTCAACAATTGTTTACAGACAGATTATTTCACTGTATCACAATTCCAGTGGGTCAGAAGTTTACATACACTACACTGAGGGAAAAAAGTATTTGATCCCCTGCTGATTTTGTACTTTTGCCCACTGACAAAGAAATGATCAGTCTATAATTTTAATGGTAGGTTTATTTGAACAGTGAGAGACAGAATAACAACAAAAAAATCCAGAAATATGCATGTCAAAAATGTAATAAATTGATTTGCATTTTAATGAGGGAAATAAGTATTTGACCCCTCTGCAAAACATGACTTAGTACTTGGTGGCAAAACCCTTGTTGGCAATCACAGAGGTCAGACGTTTCTTGTAGTTGGCCACCAGGTTTGCACACATCACAGGAGTGATTCTGTCCCACTCCTCTTTGCAGATCTTCTCCAAGTCATTAAGGTTTCGAGGCTGACGTTTGGCAACTCGAACCTTCAGCTCCCTCCACAGATTTTCTATGGGATTAAGGTCTGGAGACTGGCTAGGCCACACCAGGACCTTAAATGTGCTTCTTCTTGAGCCACTCCTTTGTTGCCTTGGCCATGTGTTTTGGGTCATTGTCATGCTGGAATACCCATCCACGACCCATTTTCAATGCTCTGGCTGAGGGAAGGAGGTTCTCACCCAAGATTTGACGGTACATGGCCCCGTCCATCGTCCCTTTGATGCGGTGAAGTTGTCCTGTCCCCTTAGCAGAAAAACACCCCCAAAGGATAATGTTTCCACCTCCATGTTTGACGGTGGGGATGGTGTTCTTGAGGTCATAGGCAGCATTCCTCCTCCTCCAAACACGGCGAGTTGAGTTGATGCCAAAGAGCTCCATTTTGGTCTCATCTGACCACAACACTTTCACCCAGTTGTCCTCTGAATCATTCAGATGTTCATTGGCAAACTTCCGACGGGCATGTATATGTGCTTTCTTGAGCAGGGGGACCTTGCGGGCGCTGCAGGATTTCAGTCCTTCACGGCGTAGTGTGTTACCAATTGTTTTCTTGGTGACTATGGTCCCAGCTTCCTTGAGATCATTGACAAGATCCTCCCGTGTAGGTCTGGGCTGATTCCTCACCGTTCTCATGATCATTGCAACTCCACGAGGTGAGATCTTGCATGGAGACCCAGGCCGAGGGAGATTGACAGTTTTTTTGTGTTTCTTCTATTTGCGAATAATCGCACCAACTGTTGTCACCTTCTCACCAAGCTGCTTGGCGATGGTCTTGTAGCCCATTCCAGCCTTGTGTAGGTCTACAATCTCGTCCCTGACATCCTTGGAGAGCTCTTTGGTCTTGGCCATGGTGGAGAGTTTGTAATCTGATTAATTGATTGCTTCTGTGGACAGGTGTATTTTATACAGGTAACAAACTGAGATTAGGAGCACTCCCTTTAAGAGTGTGCTCCTAATCTCAGCTCGTTACCTGTATAAAAGACACCTGGGAGCCAGAAATCTTTCTGATTGAGAGGGGGTCAAATACTTATTTCCCTCATTAAAATGCTAATCAATTTATAACATTTTTGACATGCATATTAAAATTGTAGACCTCCACAAGTCTGGTTCATCCTTGGGAGCAATTTCCAAACGCCTGAAGGTACCACGTTCATCTGTACAAACAATAGTACGCAAGTATAAACACCATGGGACCACGCAGCCATCATACCGCTCAGGAAGGAGACGCGTTCTGTCTCCTAGAGATTAATGTACTTTGGTGCGAAAAGTGCAAATCAATCCCAGAACAACAGCAAAGGACCTTGTGAAGATGCTGGAGGAAACAGGTACAAAAGTATCTATATCCACAGTAAAACAAGTCCTATTTTGACATAACCTGAAAGGCCGCTCAGCAAGGAAGAAGCCACTGCTCCAAAACCACCATAAAAAAAACAGACTACAGTTTGCAACTGCACATGGGGACAAAGATCGTACTTTTTGGAGAAATGTCCTCTGGTCTGATGAAACAAAAATAAAATTGTTTGGCCATAATGACCATCATTATGTTTGGAGGAAAAAGGGGAAGCTTGCGAGCCGAAGAACACCATCCCAAACATGAAGCACGGGGGTGGCATCATCATGTTGTGGGGGTGCTTTGCTGCAGGAGGGACTGGTGCACTTCACAAAATAGATGGCATCATGAGGATGGAAAATTATGTGGCTATATTGAAGCAACATCTCAAGACATCAGTCAGGAAGTTAAAGCTTGGTCGCAAATGGGTCTTCCAAATGGACAATGACCCCAAGCATACTTCCAAAGTTGTGGCAAAATGGCTTAAGGACAACAAAGTCAAGCTATTGGAGTGGCCATCAAAAAGCCCTGACCTCAATCCTATTGAACATTATTGGGCAGAACTGAAAAAGTGTGTTCGAGCAAGGAGGCCTACAAACCTGACTCAGTTACACCAGCTCTGTCAGGAGGAATGGGCCAAAATTCACCCAACTTATTGTGGGAAGGTTGTGGAAGGCTACCCAAAATGTTTGACCAAAGTTAAATCATTTAAAGGCAATGCTACCAAATACAAATTGAGTGTATGTAAACTTCTGACCCACTTGGAATGTGTTGAAATAAATAAAAGCCGAAATAAATCATTCTCTTTACTATTATTCTGACATTTCACATTCTTAAAATAAAGTGGTGATCCTAACTGACCTAAGACAGGGACTTTGTACTAGGATTAAATGTCAGGAATTGTGAAAAACGGAGTTAAAATGTATTTGGCCAAGGTGTATGTAAACTTCTGACTTCAACTGTACATAATATTCTATTGTGTACATTTTCAGAGTTGGGAATTTCATTGGATTTCTTTCCATGGCTTATCATGGCACTCCACCATTAAATAATCATCTGTTGGTGGGTTTCTGATGTTGTACAGGGCATCATAGTAATGATTGACCATCAAAACATATGTGTAGACATCACCTTTTCTGTGCTTGGTTCAGCAGATGTGACAAAATGCATTGCCCGGTTATGGCGGAATAGCAAAATGGGCACCACGTCTACCAGGAGGCATTCTTGCGATGGCTTCATATCTGAAAATGTTCAGGGCCACAAACTATACACGTGTACCAAGTTTCAAGCTTTTATGAAAAAGTTAACATATCACTTAAAATTTGGCAAATAGACTACAAGGGAGTTGATAAAATAAAATGAACAGAACAGAGTTAAAACTATGTCAACACTAAGAAAAGTGAGTCCAGTTTACCCCTAATCAAGTGTTATGTTTTACACTGTAAGTGTTGCGTATTACTCTACAGTAGAGCTATGCAAACACCACAATTGTGTTCATTTGAACACTTTAAGAGTGGGGAACACTGCAACAGAGTTAAATCTTTAACACCAGTACAGTGGGACTCATATCAAATCAAATGTATTTATAAAGCCCTTTTTACATCAGCAGATATCTCAAAGTGCTGTACAGAAACCCAGCCTAAAACCCCCAAACAGCAAGCAATGCAGATGTAGAAGCACAGTGACTAGGAAAAACTCCCTGGAAAGGCAGGAACCTAGGAAGAAACCTAGAGAGGAACCAGGCTCTGAGGGGTGGGCCAGTCCTATTAATAGTGTACATTTTACACTTTCCAAGTTAAATGTGCACTGTTGATTTTTCTGTGAGGGAGAGGTAGCCTATCTATTCAGTAGGCAGCCAGGAATACCTTTCTGTTCCCTAATCCCCTTATCAGAAAGTCAGTGTGAAAATAAAAGGCTCAATTTGGGGTTTTGTCTGTTTTTCTGTGAAAAACAAACAGGTTGAGAATAAGGCTAGATGATGTCATCCAACCGCCCCCCCCCCCCCCCCCACATGTCAATACCACCACTTACACTGCGAACACACCGACAGTGTCATTGCATGTGGTACACCAGAATTACATTCATTTCCAATGAAACGCTGCGTTTGCCTTGCAGCACTGCGTTGCAGAGGCAGTTGCAGTGCGTTCGGTGTGGTGGATATGTTGGATTTATCGAAAGTATGTATACTGTATGCTGTAGACGGCTTGACAGAAATGGTAGCAAGAGGGTGAATGTTGAACTGTTGTTGCACACATATCCAGATGAGGCTGCGTACTATTTTGCGCAATCACAATGTCGGTGTTCGGGAACGTTAGCCTGGAATGTGCTGCTTCACTGCTCTGCCCGTCCAGATCACAGAGCAGGAGAAAGGGGAGGATGAGCCCACCGGCTGAAAAGAGGGAGGATGAGCCCACCGGCTGAAAAGAGGGAGGATGAGCCCACCGGCTGAAAAGAGGGAGGATGAGCCCATGGCTGAAAAGAGGGAGGATGAGCCCACCGGCTGAAAAGAGGGAGGATGAGCCCACCGGCTGAAAAGAGGGAGGATGAGCCCACCGGCTGAAAAGAGGGCAAGAGAAAGGGAAGAGTAGGAGAAGACATAAAGACAGGGAGGGTAGTTCTTGGAAGCCTCACGCTTTTGTCTAGCTCCCCACAGTTCCACAGCAGTTGACTCCCATGAGACACCGGTCCGGTGTGGTTTGGAAGGAGGACAGAGGCATGAGATGTTCACTGGTTTCCCGGAGGAGGCATGTCAGGCGGTGACGGATCTGCAGCACGTGCTGCTGCTTATTTTGCTGCTGCTAATTATGCCGCAATTGCTACTCGATGCTGTCCCGCTACAGCTCCTGGTTGGGCTCCGGTTGCTATCTGCGCAAGTAGCTCTGGGGCCTTCAAACATGGTCGCCTTCACCGTGATCAGCATAGAACCGGAGAGGCAAAGCCACAGGAAGTAGGGGGGCTGAGGGTGCTGCAGAACCCCATGAAAAATCTGAATTAGAGAAATATATACATTTTAAAATGAGGTAAAAAATTGGGCACAAAAGTAGTGCACTGGGCCTTTACTAGTATTAGCAGACTGCTATAGACGTCTGTAGCTCGGGCAACAACAAGAATTCAGCGTCTTCACTTTGAATTAATTAAGAACAGTATCTTGCATTATTCAATAGTTGGAATTGTAAGAGGTGTCATTCTAATGGAATCCAGGAAGAAGAAAACCCTGCCCTCAAATATGAACATCAAAAGGTGCAAAGTTATGTGCTGACACAAAACATCCACATCAAATGAAATATTTTGGGGGGTCAAATAACATGGAAAACAGCCACTTTTTGTGCAGTATTAATTTACCATCCTTACAAACTACTCAATGTAAATGTACATTACTGTATTGTACATTGGCTGGTCATCTACACTGAGCAAAAATAAAAACGCAACATGCAACATGCTTCCCCGAGACAGGTTCTGACAGTTTGTGCAGACATTCTTGGGTTGTACAAACCCACAGTTTCCTCAGATGTCTGGTTGGCTGGTCTTAGACAATCCTGCAGGTGATGAAGCCATATGTGGATGTCCTGGGCTGGCATGGTTACACGTGGCACTGCCAAATTCTCTTAAACGGCGTTGGAGTCGGCTTATGGTAGAGAAATTAACATTCAATTATCTGGCAACAGCTCTGGTGGACATTCCTGCAGTCAGCATGCCAATTGCACGTTCCCTCAAAACTTGAGACATCTGTGGCATTGTGTTGTGTGACAAAACGGCATATTTTAGAGTGGCCTTTAATTGTCCCCAGCAGAAGGTGCACCTGTGTAATGATCATGCTGTTTAATCAGCTTCATGATATGCCACACTTGTCAGGTGGATGGATTATCTTGGCAAAGGACAAATGCTCACTAACATGGATGTAAACATATGTATGCACAAAATTGGAGAGAAATAAGCTTTTTTTGTGCTTATGGAACATTTCTGGGATCTTTTATTTCAGCTCATGAAACATGGGACCAACACTTTACATGTTGCGTTTATATTTTTGTTCAGTGTATAGGTTTGTACCTGTAGACTTTCTATCACCATGGAGATAAAACAATGCGCAATACAGTAACTGAGTACATTGAGACATCAAGTACATCAAGTGGTTTATGGCGCTGAGATGTGATGATGTGGCTCAGTTGGTAGAGCATGGTACTTGCAACGCTAGGGTTGCGGGTTTGAATCCCACAGGGGGGGCTGGTACAAAAATGTATCCAGTTGCTCTTTTTAAGAGCATCTAGTAAAATGAATCAATAGACCATTTCACATAGAAATAAGTTGCATTTGCAAAGTACTTCAAAGTACTTCAAGAAACTGGAAAACATATATCAACTGTTTTTATTATCAGATTAACTGTTTTGTACAGCAAATGATCAGACTCAAGTTACAAATGCTGGTAAACACTCAAATACAAATACATTTAGTTTACATTTTTTCACAAAAGTAGTTCACTGGGCCTTTACTAGTCCTGTATTAGTGGACTGACAGCCGACATCTTCAGCAGACATCTTCAGCAGACATCTTCAGCAGAGCAGACATCTTCAGCGCAGGCATTTTTTTTTATTTCTGCATTTCTTTTCTTGTGTGTGTGTGTGTGTGTGTGTGTGTGTGTGTGAGAGAGAGAGTGTCAGTGGTCAGGGAGGAACAGGAGGTTTCAGCTGCTCATCTTTGTTGGTATGTGAATACACCCCCCCCATCTCTCTCGTCCAATGATCCCTCTATCATCCTGTGATCCCTCGCTCATCCGCTGATCCCTCCCTCTCTCATTCCCTGATCCCCCATCCCGCTCTCTCTCTCTCTCTCATACCCCGATCCTCCATCCCTCTCTGTCTCTCACCCCCATCCCTCTCTCTCTCATCCCCTGATCCCTCTCTCTCATACCCCGATCCTCCATCCCTCTCTGTCTCTCACCCCCATCCCTATCACTCTCATCCCCTCTCTACTGTAGGTCTCTCGCTCAGCCTTTGTGTCTCTCTCTCTCCATTTATCTCTCTCTCTCTCTTTCTCTCTCTCTCTCTGTTTCTCTGTCTTTGTGTCTCTCTCTCTCCCCATTTATCCCTCTCTTTCTCTCTCTCTCCCTCTCTCTCTCCCTCAGTTTCTCTCTCTCCCCATTTATCCCTCTCTTTCTCTCTCTCTCCCTCAGTTTCTCTGTCTTTGTTTCTCTCTCTCCCTCTCTCTCTCAGTTTCTCTGCCTTTGTCTCCCTCTCTCTCTCTCTCTGTTTCTCTGCCTTTGTCTCTCTCGCTCTCTCAGTTTCTCTGTCTTTGTCTCTCTCTCTCCTCCTTCTAGGTTAGCTCCTACTCAGTCAGTCAGTCTGGTGAGTCACCATCAACCCTTCCCCCTCCTCCCAGGGTTGCCATGGTGACCACAGGGGTCTCTAGATGTGGGGGGTGTTGCTTTGTGTGTGTATATTAGTATGCCTCGGGCATGCTTGTTACCAGCATGGCTGGGGTCAGGCCCCATGACCTGCCTGTACATCTCATACCTGAGGGGCCAACACACACACACACAAACACACACACAAACAAACACACACACAATTTGCAGTTATCCCAGGAAAAGTTGGATGAAAGAGAGTTGCAGCAAGATGATAAACTGTCCATGCGAAATTACATCAGCACTGTGTGTGAATCATTATTACAGATAACTGGGAAAACAGCGGGACATCTATGAAATAACACATATGGAATCACGTAGTAACCAAAAAAGTGGTAAACAAATCCATGAGGAATAACATTGTTGTGGATGGCATGCCAGAGTCTCCACATGAAACCTGGGCGGAGTCTGAGGAGAAAGTGAGGAGAGAGAAAAGCTTCAGGTGGATCATAGGAAGACTGAGGTGGTGCCACGCCCACACGTCTGGAAAACCAGTAACCAGCCCAGGAGATAGACCCAGGCCGATTAGCGGTCAGGTTCCTGAGGTTCAAGGACAAGATGGCTGTTCTGGAGAGAGCCATGAACTTGAGAGGAATGTCTTCCTCAACTAGGACTATCCTGAAGCTGTGTGCCAGAAAGAGGAAAGACCTGATCCCAGTCATGAAAGCTACCAGAGCGCGTGGGGACATTGCTTACATCCGCTATGACAAACTCATTGTCCACCCTCCCTCCCAGAAGCCTGGAAGGGATGAGAGAGCCAAGCCTGTAGGTTAGTAGCTTCAACCCTGCAGCACACACACACACACACACACACACACACACACACACACACACACCAACTGATTAATGGACTGCTGAATGTTTTTTTTATTTTGCTTTGTTTGCTCTTTTCCATATTATGTCTATCTCCGATAAGCTACCCAGGAAAGGACTACGAATAGCTCATATACAACAACCGTTCTGCCAGTCACATTCTGTTAAAGGTCCCCAAAGCTCACACATCCCTGGGTCGCTCCTCTTTTCAGTTCGCTGCAGCTAGCGACAGGAACGAGCTGCAACAAACACTCAAACTGGACAGTTTTATCTCCATCACTTCATTCAAAGACTTAATCACGGACACTCTTACTGAGAGTTGTGGCTGCTTTGCGTGATGTATTGTTGTCTCTACCTTCTTGCCCTTTGTGCTGTTGTCTGTGCCCAATAATGTTTCTACCATGTTTTGTGCTGCTACCATGTTGTGTTGCTACCATGTGGTGGTTATGTTGTGTTGCTACCATGCTGTGTTGTCATGTGTTGCTGCCTTGCTATGTTGTTGTCTTTAGGTCTCTCTTTATGTAGTGTTGTGTTGTCTCTCTTGTCGTGATGTGTGTTTTGTCCTACATTTATATTTATTTTATTTTTAATCCCAGCCTCCATGTCTGCAGGAGGCCTTTTGCCTTTTGGTAGGCCGTCATTGTAAATAAGAATTTGTTCTTAACTGACTTGCCTAGTTAAATAAAGGATCAATAAAATAAATAAATATGTAGCCTTAGAAATATGGTTCATGAAATCAATAACTTGCTAACAATGGATAACATTCACATACTGGCCATCTCTGAAACTCACTTAGATAATTCATTTGATGATACAGCAGTATCAATACAAGGATATAACATCTACAGAAAAGACAGGAATGCCTATGGGGGAGGTGTTGCGGTATATGTCCAGAACCATATTCCTGTAACACATAGAGAGGATCTCATGTCAAATGTTGTTAAAGTGCTGTGGCTGCAAGTTTACCTGCCTCATATAAAGCCTTTTCTTTTGGGGTGCTGCTATAGGCCACCAAATGCTAACAGTCAGTATTTGAATAATATGTTTGCAATGCTTGATAGTGGGTATGTGATGTTAACAGAGATGTCTATTTTCTGGGTGACCTGACCATTGGCTGGTTAGCAACTAGCTGTTCTCTCAACAGGAATCTTCTAACTGTGACTAATGCCTGTAATATAACCCAGGTTATCACTCAGCCAACTAGAGAGCAAACCAATAGTGTTGGATCTGTGACATCCACGTGTATTGATCATATCTTCACTAATGCTGCAGAGCTTTGTTCCAAAGCAATATCAGTTCCCATTGGCTGTAGTTAGTGACCACAACATTGTGGCAATAACAAGGAAAGCCAAAATGCCAAATGTTGGTCCTAAATTAATTCATAAGAGATCATACTAAATGTTTTCTCAGGACTCTTGTTGATGATTTTTTTTAAATGTGTGTTGGTCTGACGTGTATGAGGAAGTGAATCCAGATGCAGCACTGGAAGTATTTGTAGAAATATTCCTGCTAATTGTTGACAAGAAAGCACCTGTTAATAAATGAACTGTGAACCGTTAGAGCCGTCTGGCTTGATGACCAATAGAACAATGTTATGGTTCAAAGGCTGCTCAGCTGATTGGTTGATACATTAAATTGAGACATTTTGTGACTAAACTTATCAAAAAATAAATTACATTTCCAAAGATAGATAAATGACATAAAACACAATGGGAAAAAGACTTTGGAGTATCTTAAACGATATCATGAGCAGAAAACCCCAATTCATCGCCATCGTTCATTGAAATTGATGGGTTATTTATAACAAAACCTTTCGATATTGCCAGTAATTTCAATGACTATTTCACTAGGAAAGTCAAACAACTCAGAAGTGAAATGACAACACTGAACAGTGAATCATCAAATGTCATAATAATATAATGAAAGGGAAAGATGGCTGTTTATAAGGGCACAGGGCGAGACCCAGACACGGGAGGCAGATGGTTAGAGTCTCTGATATTTATTATAATCCAAGAGGAAGGCAAGAGAATGATTGTGGACAGGCAAAAGATCATAACAAGGTCAGAGTCAGGGAGGTACAGAGTGGTAGGCAGGCTCGAGGTCTGGGCAGGAAGTATCGTCAGGCAGGCGGGTTCAGAGTCAATGCAGGCAAGGGGTCAAAACCAGGAGGACTAGCAAACGAGAGATAAGAAAAAGCAGCCGCATGGAAAAACCACACTGGTTGACTTGACAAGACAAACTGGCAATAGACAAACAGGGAACACCGGAATAAATACCAAGGGACTAATGAGGAAACAGGTGATACCTGGAGGTGGGTGGAGACAATTACAAAGACAGGTGAAACAGAACAGGGCATGACAGCTGTTTTGAATTTGGTCAAGTTAGTGTGGGAGAGGTGGAAAAACTGCTTTCCATCAGTAATGATGAGCCACCAGGTATAGACAACCTAGATGGTAAACTATTGAGAATGGTAGCAGACTGTATTACCATATAGACAACCTAGATGGTAAACTATTGAGAAGGGTAGAAGACTGTATTACCATATAGACAACCTAGATAGGAAACTATTCAGAATGGTAGCTTACTGTATTACCATATAGACAACCTAGATGGTAAACTATTGAGAATGGTAGCAGACTGTATTACCACCAGGTATAGACAACCTTGATGGTAAACTATAGAGAATGGTAGCAGACTGTATTACCACCAGGTACAGACAACCTGGATGGAAAACTATTGAGAATGGTAGCAGACTGTATTACCACCAGGTATAGACAACCTTGATGGTAAACTATTGAGAATGGTAGTAGACTGTATTACCACCAGGTATAGACAACCTAGATGGTAAACTATAGAGAATGGTAGCAGACTGTATTACCACCAGGTATAAACAACCTAGATGGTAAACTATTGAGAATGGTAGCAGACTGTATTACCATATAGACAACCTAGATGGTAAACTATTGAGAATGGTAGCAGACTGTATTACCACCAGGTATAGACAACCTAGATGGTAAACTATTGAGAATGGTAGCAGACTGTATTACCACCAGGTATAAACAACCTAGATGGTAAACTATTGAGAATGGTAGCAGACTGTATTACCATATAGACAACCTTGATGGTAAACTATTGAGAATGGTAGCAGACTGTATTACCACCAGGTATAGACAACCTAGATGGTAAACTATTGAGAATGGTAGCAGACTCTATTGTGTCGTGTCTTTGGGGTACCATTAAACTGAAGACATGTTTATCAATTAACTCCCTGTAATTATTATTACGCGATCAAACTGATTAATCGTTTAATTGTAATTAACTAGGAGATCGGGGCACCAAGGAAAATATTCAGATTACAAAGTTATAATTTTCCTAATATAACTTTCCTATATTATAACATTATATATTATATTCTATTATAGTATAGGCCAATTATCTTCTGGTTTAAATGGTGTATTTTACCTCGCGTCCAGTCTCATTCCAAACGTCGTAAATTGTTGTATCTGCACGAATCCAGCCTTTACTAAGAGTCATCCATACATCAATTGTCTTAAAATCATTTATTTACTACACTAAGTAATTAACAGAAAACATACAAACAGTAATTATCATCACAAAGAATTGGTAGAGTAATGTGCCCTAGTGGCTAACAGGCATGGCTGGTGTCTTGTAGAACAATGGGTCATAAAATGTTCAGCTGAGGAGGTACACAGAGTTCATTAATATTAACAATTGATATGCTAATCCTTTGCACATGAACGCTCACTCATTTGGGAACAATTGCAATCAATATATATTTACGCTCAGTGTGTCGTCGGGATCCTTGTTGAAGAGTCGTTCTGTTGGAGATTTCTCTCTCTCTCTCTCTCTCTCTCTCTCTCTCTCTCTCTCTCTCAGTTAGAATGGATCTTTCAAAGCGGCATTCATTAATGTCGTCATAGAATGAATGTTTCGTTGGTCTTCGCGTTCAATGATATAATTTACTTAGCTGCAGACTAATAATTAATATCAAAGACTTGTTCTTATTCTGTCGGTATCGATAGTCTAAAAGTTAACCACGTGGTATAGTTCACTTTCAGTAGCGGAATTGGATGGTCAAACCTATTGGCCAACTCGCAATGGAGTGGAGGCCTGGTCTGAAGAAAGAAAATCAGGGTGGGGGTTTTATATATGACCCTAGAACAGGCTTGTCAAATGACGCCTGGTCCTGTCTGTGTCCCTGTGGGGTGTGCCGATGGCTGAGTTAAGCTTGGTACAGAAATACAATTCTATCACATTAACATCAGTACATAGCATCTCAATGTATTACAAATAGCTTTATCCTTATTAATACATTTTATACAACCATGTGGATGCAAGTCTCAAGGCTGAGGCTATTATATAAACCGTTTTATGGTAATATATTGTCTCTTCTGAGTATCACAAAATAGTACCAAGCGGACCAGTTCGTAGCTGGATTCTTCACCAATCTTCCATACCTTCTCCAGAACACAAATGTCGCTTGGCTCCCCAATTCTGTGAGTTGGAAGAATTTCCTGTGTCTCTCTATGGGCCATGTGGCAAGAGATTCTCCTCTTAGAGTTTTTACAACCCTTTCACACAGGGACTGGGTTGGGGAAGGTAGGTTGGGGGATGGTGCAAAGGGGGGAGGGGGTCAACTGTCCTCCCTGTACTCAAAGAGGCCAACGTCATGACAATTGCTACCCCTATTTGCCATGTCGTTAACCAAAGCCTAAAGGTGTGTGTGTGTGTGTGTCTGTGTCCGTCCACAGGTGTGGAATGAAGCTAAAATAATTCCACTGCCTAACAACAGTAAAGCACCCTTTGCTGGCTCTAACAACCCGACCAATCAGTTTGCTGCCTGTTCTTAGTAAATTGATGGAGAGAAATGTGTTTGACCAAATACAATGGTATTTTTCAGAGAACAGGTTAACTACTGACTTTCAGCATGCATATAGAGAAGGACACTCAACTTGTACTGCTCTGACTCAGATGACTGATGATTGGTTAAAATAATAGGATAATGAGATGATAGTTAGGGTATTACGGTACAGAGTCAATGTGGAAGCTATATACAGGGTGTTACGGTACAGAGTCAATGTGGAAGCTATATACAGGGTGTTACGGTACAGAGTCAATGTGGAAGCTATATACAGGGTGTTACGGTACAGAGTCAATGTGGAGGCTATATACAGGGTGTTACGGTACAGAGTCAATGTGGAAGCTATATACAGGGTGTTACGGTACAGAGTCAATGTGGAGGCTATATACAGGGGGTACCGGTACAGAGTCAATGTGGAGGCTATATACAGGGGGTACCGGTACAGAGTCAATGTGGAGGCTATATACAGGGGGTACCGGTACAGAGTCAATGTGGAGGCTGTATACAGGGGTTACCGGTACAGAGTCAATGTGGAGGCTATATACAGGGGGTACCGGTACAGAGTCAATGTGGAGGCTATATACAGGGGGTACTGGTACAGAGTCAATGTGGAGGCTATATACAGGGTGTTACGGTACAGAGTCAATGTGGAGGCTATATACAGGGTGTTACGGTACAGAGTCAATGTGGAGGCTATATACAGGGGGTACCGGTACAGAGTCAGTGTGGAGGCTATATACAGGGGGTACCGGTACAGAGTCAATGTGGAGGCTATATACAGGGGGTACCGGTACCAAGTCAATGTGGAGGCTATATACAGGGTGTTACGGTACAGAGTCAATGTGGAGGCTATATACAGGGTCTTACGGTACAGAGTCAATGTGTAGGCTATATACAGGGGGTACCGGTACCAAGTCAATGTGGAGGCTATATACAGGGGTACCGGTACCGAGTCAATGTGGAGGCCATATACAGGGGGTACCGGTACAGAGTCAATGTGGAGGCTATATACAGGGGGTACCGGTACAGAGTCAATGTGGAGGCTATATACAGGGGGTACCGGTACAGAGTCAATGTGGAGGCTATATACAGGGGGTACCGGTACAGAGTCAATGTGGAGGCTATATACAGGGGGTACCGGTATAGAGTCAATGTGGAGGCTATATACAGGGGGTACCGGTATAGAGTCAATGTGGAGGCTATATACAGGGGGTACCGGTACAGAGTCAATGTGGAGGCTATATACAGGGGGTACCGGTATAGAGTCAATGTGGAGGCTATATACAGGGGGTACCGGTACCGAGTCAATGTGCAGGGGTACAGGTTAGCTGAGGTAATTTGTACATGTAAAGTGACTATGCATAGATAATAAACAGCTAGTAGCAGCAGTGTAAAAACAAAGTGGGGTGTCAATGCTAATAGTAATTTCATGAATTGTTCACCCTCTGTAACGCCTTATGCCGAGCAGTTGCCCAGCAGTTGCCATACCAGGTGGTGATGCAACCGGTCAGGATGCTCTCGATGGTGCAGGTGTATAATCTGGGGACCCATGCCAAATCTTTTCAGTCTCCTGAGGGGAAAAAGTTGTTGATCTTGCCTTCTTCACAACTGTCTTGGTGTGTTTGGACCATGATAGTTTGCTGGTGATGTGGACACCAAGGACCTTGAAGCTCTCAACCTGCTCCACCACAGCCCCGTTGATGTGAATGGGGGCGTGTTCGGCCCTCCTTTTCCTGTAGTCCACGATCAGCTCCTTTGTCTTGATCACATTGAGGAAGAGAGGTTGTTGTCCTGGCACCACATTGGTCTCTGACCTCCTCCCTATAGGCTGTCTCATCGTTGTCGGTGATCAAGCCTGCCATCATTGTGTCGTCAGCAAACTTCATGATGGTGTTGGAGTCGTGCTTGGCCTCGCAGTCGTGGGTGAACAGGGAGTAGAGGAGGGGACTAAGCATGCACCCCTGAGAGGCCCCCGTGTTGAGGGTCAACGTGGCAGATGTGTTGTTACCTACCCTTACCACCTGGGGGCGGCCCGTCAGGAAGTCCAGGATCCAGTTGCAGAGAGAGGTGTTTAGTCCCGGGGTCCTTATCTTAGTGATGAGCTTTGAGGTGTTGAACGCTGAGCTGTAGTCAATGAACAGCGTTGTCACATAGGTGTTCCTTTTGTCCAGGTGTGAAAGGGCAGTGTGGAGTGCAATAGAGATTGCGTCATCTGTGGATCTGTTGGGGCGGTGTGTGAATTGGACTGGGTCTAGTGTTTCTGGGATAATGGTGTTGATGTGAGCCGTAACCAGCCTTTCAAAGCACTTCATGGCTACAGATGTGAGTGCTACGGGTCAGTAGTCATTAAGGCAGGTCACCTTCGCTTCCTTGGGCACAGGGACTATGGTGGTCTGTTTGAAACATGTAGGTATTACAGACTCGGTCAGGGAGAGGTTGAAAATGTCAGTGAAGACACTTGCCAGTTGGTCCGTGCATGCCCTGAGTGCACGTCCTGGTAGTCCGTCTGGCCCCGCGGCCTTGTAAATGTTAACCTGTTTAAAAGGTCTCGCTCGCATCGTTTACGGAGAGCGTGATCACATGCATGCTTCAGTGTTGCTTGCCTCAAAGTGAGCATCTTGTTACATTTCAGTGCAGCCATTGATGTTACTGACGATACATTATTATTAAATAAACTCACTTACTATGGCTTTACATCACCTGCCATCACTGACATTCTAAATAAGGAGGTACAGTCAGTATCAGAATGGGTGATTTTAATAATAGACTGGTCTTAAATACGTCGACAACTAAAAGCATTGTGATTGGTTGAAAACATTCTCTATGACATAAACCTCAACTGGAGTTGTGTATAAAGGGTGTGGCCATTCAACAAGTTCAGGAAGCTAAACTCCCAGGTATAACATGATATAGTCAGTTATCATGGTCAAGTCGTATTGATTAAGTTGTTGTCAAGATGGGGGAGGGGTCTGTTTAATAAAAATATGTTCTGTGTTTTTGACACCAAAATGAGCTGTACTAGTGGTTCAGACTCTGGTCTTGTCTCATCTTGATTACTGTCCGGTAAAATGGTCAGGCGCAGCAAAGAAAAGTCCTAACAAAGCTGCAGCTGGCTCAAAACAGAGCAGCACACCTTGCCTGTCCTCAACAACATGCATACCAGTATTTCCTGGTTGAGGGTTGACGAGAGATTAACTGCTTCTCTTCTAGTTTTTATTAGAAATATCACTGCGATTAATATTCCAGATTGTCTGTATAATAAAATAACATTCAGCTCAGACACCAATACATACCCAACAAGATATGTCACCAGGGGTCTCTTCAGACACCCATACATACCCAACAAGACATGTCATCAGGGGTCTCTTCAGACACCCATACATACCCAACAAGACATGTCATCAGGGGTCTCTTCACAGTCCCCAAGTCCAAAAGGAATTCACGGCAACGCACAGTATTATTCAGAGCCATGATCGCGTGGAACTCCCATCTCCAATTACTCAAACAAACAGCAGAAGTACCTTTAAGAAAAAGATTAAACAACATCCCATGTAATGGTCTGGACTGTGAGGACACTCACACACACACACACACACACACACACACACACACACACACACACACACACACACACACACACAGAGTTTGTCCAAAGGCACTTAAATCTGTTGTCTTGTCCATTCACCCTCTGAATGACACACATACACAATCCATGTCTCAATTGTCTCAAGGCTTAAAAATCCTTCTTTAACCTGTCTCCTCCCCTTCATCTACACTGATTGAAGTGGATTTATCAAGTGACATCTACAAGGGATCATAGCCTATGTCATGGAAAGAGCAGGTATTCCTAATGTTTTGTACACTCAATGTATATGTGAACCAAATACATCATTACCATCATTATACAATATCATAACATCACTGACATGCTGCCTCCCCTAACGATTTAATAATATAAAGCGGTCTCTCTCTCTCGCTCTCTCTCTCTCTCTCTGATGAGAGTAATACAGGGTTCCTCATCCACAGATTTGACCCCAGTGGTCACCATGGTGACAGGGCCAGCGGTGGTTACCGTAACCATGGTAACGATGTTCCGGAGGGTTCCGGCAATTCTGGGTAACGGCTCCCAGGCGCTCAAGGACATCACGGAGACTCTGGGACATCACTCGGTAACACATACAGTAAATCACTCTCATACAGATATTTTGTTTTGTAAAAAAAATAATTATTTCACCTTTATTTAACCAGGTAGGCAAGTTGAGAACAAGTTCTCATTTACAACTGCGACCTGGCCAAGATAAAGCAAAGCAGTTTGACACATACAACAACACAGAGTTACACACGGAGTAAAACAAACATACAGTCAATAATATAGTAGAAAAATAAGTCTATATACAATGTGAGCAAATGAGGTGAGATAAGGGAGGTAAAGGCAATAAATAGGCCATGGTGGCGAAGTAAATACAATATAGCAATTAAAACACTGGAATGGTAGATTTGACAGTAGATGAGTGTGCAAAGTAGAAATACTGGGGTGCAAAGGAGCAAAATAAATAAATACAGTATGGGAAGAGGTAGTTGTTTGGGCTATTTATAGATG
>NW_021822853.1:57851-77851 GCF_901001165.1 Salmo trutta | reverse complement strand
TTCGACAGTAGAAAGAAAAACTTTTATAAACACTGAAAACGGAAATCAGATATAAAAAGTACCAGAGACAGAGCAGCAACGTCGATCTGACTTTCGGCTGTGGCAGTTGCACCTCCTCGCCTGACTTCACTCCTCGACTTTTGACTACAGTCGGTTGCTTTAACCTTACCACTCAAACGCACTCTGTCTGTTTATAGCGCCAGCGGCCGTCAGTAGATGTGCTTGTTTTGAGATCAAAGCGAGAGCTGCATTTTGCCAAGTGTGCACATTTTTTTCATATTCTTTGCTAGTTAGTGAGTTAAAGCCCAGTTATAAATAATTTATAGTCAGCAATGGGGGAGTGTTTGCTTCCTACAAGAGCACAAAACATGTACATTTCTAGCCGTCATTGAAAAGCAAGGAGGAGCATTTTCCTCGTTCATACAGGAGTAATAAATATTATAATTTTTATTTTATTATTATTATATATATATTTTTTAATCAAGGGTGCTGTAGCACCCTCACCACCCCTACTTCCTGCGGCTATGCAAACAAGCAACACGTATAAAAAGATGATTGAAATTAAAACCGAGACGACTGCATTAAAATATAAATACGTGTTGCTTGTATGTATTTCAATCATATTGAATCATATTGAATCATATTGAATCATATTGAAATACATTTCATGTTCAATCAATTGAGTTCTATTTTGCTACTTATAGGCCACTGTCTGTAATTGTTCTAACTATATTTCATGATGTGTAGCCTAACGTGCGCAATGATGTGCCAAATTGTTGGGTTAAGGATGTAACCTTGGTTCTCTCTAACGGGTTGCCAAACGACCGATGGGAACTGCTTCCCCTTCACTCATGTGATTGAGATGCTTAATATCAAAATATGTTTACAGTCACACCACACCCTTACTGTAGCCATGTGATCTGTCACTATAAAAGGCAGTGTGGAGTGACACTCGAACTCCACGCAGGTGGATGGAACGACATGAAAGCTTGGCGACCCATTACTCTACTCAAAGAACCATGTTTACATCCGTAAGCACACGTTCTCTTTTGTTTTCATAACGGGGTCACCAAACGACCTATGGGAGAGACTATACCAAAGAAGTTGTTCGGACAACAGAGTGGGATAACTCACCATTTAACTGGCAGCCTATTATTATGCACACCTGGCAACCATCATTACATACATGTCACGACTTCCGCCGAAGTCAGTCCCTCTCCTTGTTCGGGCGGCATTCGGCGGTCGAAGTCACCGACCTTCTAGCCATCGCTGATCCACTTTTCATTTTCCATTGGTTTTGTCTTGTCTTCCAACACACCTGGTTCCAATCCCATCAATTACATGTTGTGTATTTAACCCTCTGTTCCCCCTCATGTCCTTGTCGGTGATTGTTTGTTGTAAGTTCTTGTGCACGTCTATCCTGGTGTGCGTCGGGTTATGTACCCATTATTTGATTGTTCTGTTTTCCGGTGGGTTTTTTGTTATTAAACTGCTACCATCATTACGCCTACCTGGCAACCATCATTACGCCTACCTGGCAACCCATTATTACGCACACCTGGCAACCCATCATTATGCACACCTGGCAACCCTCATTACACACATCTGGCAACCCTCATTACGTACACTTGGCAACCCTCACTACGTACACCTGGCAACCCTCATTACACACAGCTGGCAACCAACATTACACACAGCTGCGCTCCATCATGAGGCACACCTGGACTCCATCACTACCCTGATTACGCCCCCTTTATTTAGCACACCCTAGCATCACTCTTCAGAAAGTGTTGATTATGTCTCCTTGTCAGATGTTTCCCTTGTTTTGTATCCGTTCATTATTATTAAACTCACTAACTGCACCTGCTTCCTGACTCTCTGCGTCGACGTTACAGAGAACTAACTTACAACATGAGGCTTCAATTAGGTGCAACAGCACCAAGAGTAAAAGGCCTCTGTATAGAACATCCATCTCACTGATGGTTGATAAGTATGAACAAGGTTCACGGTACGCTCACTTATCTGGGTTGAGAGAGGGTGCCGTGTCCAGAACCAGACACCACTGATGGTGCGGTCATAACATTGAGTCTGTAGTAGTAAGAAGGCTATAATCTTACATTTATGTCACGCTCTGACCTAAGAGAGCTGTTTTTTTCTGTGTTTAGTTAGGTCAGGGTGTGATATGGGTGGGCATTCTATGTTTTTTGTTTCTATGTTTAGTTCTATTATTCTATTTCTATGTTAGAGGTTTTTGGGATGATCTCCAATTAGAGGCAGCTGGTTCGCGTTGTCTCTAATCGGAGATCATATTTAAGTTGGGGTTTTTTTCTATTGTGTTTTGTGGGTAGTTGTTTTCTGTTTCGTTCACGTAACCTGACAGAACTGTCGACTGTCGTTTTGTTTCTTTTGTATAAGTGTTCGTTTTCATTCAAATATAATTATGAGCACGTAACACGCTGCGCCTCGGTCCCCTTTATACGACGTCCGTTACAATTTATGGACTGTGGTGACAGAGATGTGCCATAAAGCAGGGGATTTACTAGAAGGGGCTCTCCTCAGTTCCTCTGTCCAGCTCAGTGTTACTATCACTTTATTGTTTATTTATTATTATTTATTTATTGTCTTTTCCAGTCAAGTTGTGGGGGGATAAAAGCGGGAACAAATATTTTTATCCAAGATCTTAGTTGATAAATGTGAGATGGTTGTGTTGAGTGTACCGATGAACAAATCCTATCTGAATGCAATCTGTGCCAAATGGATCAGACCAGCCACTGTCATTCACATTTGATGCTGTTGCTCAGTGTGTTCTCAAGGTCAAATGTTATTACAGTGAGGGAAAAAAGTATTTGATCCCCTGCTGATTTTGTACGTTTGCCCACTGACAAAGAAAGTATCAGTCTATCATTTTAATGGTAGGTTTATTTGAACAGTGAGAGACAGAATAACAACAAAAAAATCCAGAAAAACGCATGTCAAACACATGTTTGGTTCTAGGTTTGCATTTCTATATTGGTGGTGTTTGGCATGACCTCCAATTAGAGGCAGCAGGTTGTCGTTGTCTCTAATTGGAGGTCCTATTTAAGTTAGGTTTGTCCCACAGGTGTTTGTGGGTGATTGTTCTTCGTGAGGTTATTGTTCCTCCAGCGTCACGGTTTATTGTTTTGTTTATACTTGTAATGTTTAATGGTTGCATTCGGTTTCACTGATTTAATATAACATGTGGAACTATGAAAACGCTGCATCTTGGTCCGCTCCTTCAAACTGTCGTGACATGAGGGAAATAAGTATTTCACCCCTTCTCAATCAGAAAGATTTCTGGCTCCCAGGTGTCTTTTATACAGGTAACGAGCTGAGATTAGGAGCATACTCTTAAAGGGAGTGCTCCTAATCTCAGTTTGTTACCTGTATAAAAGACACCTGTCCACAGAAGCAATCAATCAATCAGATTTCAAACTCTCCACTATGGCCAAGACCAAAGAGCTCTCCAAGGATGTCAGGGACAAGATTGTAGACCTACACAAGGCTGGAATGGGCTACAAGACCATCGCCAAGCAGCTTGGTGAGAAGGTGACAACAGTGGGTGTGATTATTCGCAAATGGAAGAAACACAAAAGAACTGTCAATCTCCCTCGGCCTGGGGCTCCATGCAAGATCTCACCTCGTGGAGTTGCAATGATCATGAGAACGGTGAGGAATCAGCCCAGAACTACACGGGAGGATCTTGTCAATGATCTCAAGGCAACTGGGACCATAGTCACCAAGAAAACAATTGGTAACACACTACGCCGTGAAGGACTGAAATCCTGCAGCGACCGCAAGGTCCCCCTGCTCAAGAAAGCACATATACATGCCCGTCTGAAGTTTGCCAATGAACATCTGAATGATTCAGAGGACAACTGGGTGAAAGTGTTGTTGTCAGATGAGACCAAAATTGAGCTCTTTGGCATCAACTCAACTCGCCGTGTTTGGAGGAGGAGGAATGCTGCCTATGACCCCAAGCACACCATCCCCACCGTCAAACATGGAGGTGGAAACATTATGCTTTGGGGGTGTTTTTCTGCTAAGGGGACAGGACAACTTCACCGCATCAAAGGGACAATGGACGGGGCCATGTACCGTCAAATCTTGGGTGAGAACCTCCTTCCCTCAGCCAGGGCATTGAAAATGGGTCGTGGATGGGTATTCCAGCATGACAATGACCCAAAACACACGGCCAAGGCAACAAAGGAGTGGCTCAAGAAGAAGCACATTAAGGTCCTGGAGTGGTCTAGCCAGTCTCCAGACCTTAATCCCATAGAAATCTGTGGAGGGAGCTGAAGGTTCGAGTTGCCAAACGTCAGCCTCGAAACCATAATGACTTGGAGAAGATCTGCAAAGAGGAGTGGGACAAAATCCCTCCTGAGATGTGTGCAAACCTGGTGGCCAACTACAAGAAACGTCTGATCTCTGTGATTGCCAACAAGGGTTTTGCCACCAAGTACTAAGTCATGTTTTGCAGAGGGGTCAAATACTTATTTCCGTCATTAAAATGCAAATCAATTTATAACATTTTTGACGTGTTTTTCTGGATTTTTTTGTTGTTATTCTGTCTCATTGAAACCATTTTAGGCTCAACAGTTGACATTGATTCACCACAGAACTGATCATTTTGTGATATATGATCAGTAGACTTAAAGGTGAAATATGCAGAAATCGCTCCACCATTTTCTGGTTGCTAAAATTCTAATAGTTAGTCTAATTTCAGGTTATGTGACAGAACAAGCAATGTGTAGAGAATCATTGTACCATCTAAACCAAAAATACTGTATTTATATAGATATATAGAAAAAGAGCATATAGAACATATCTACCGCTTCTTGTACCATCTAAACCAAAAATACTGTATTTTCAGCTGTTTGAAGCTGGTGTACAAAACTGAAAGTAAAAGATGCAAAAACTAAACGTATGAACGGGAGGCATAGAAAAAGAGCATATAGAACATATCTACCGCTTCTTTGACTTGCTTTCAATGAGAATGAAAGATCTATAACTCACATTTCTATAAGAATTTGTTAGTATCATCCAAAAAGGTACATATTGCAACATTAAGATGTAATGCAGCACATTCCATGTGTTTTAGTGAATGTTTCCCTGGCATCAAGAAACAGTTGGCTGAACAACCCGCTCTAAGCCACCATGACAGGATATCCACACTACAGACCCAGTCCATTTCATTCAGTCAACATCTGCCTGCCAGAGAGGTAAAGGGGTTTAGGCTACCTGACAGAAACTGATTAGATTATATTGATAATTGACAGTAGAGAAATTAGCCTTGGGCAACACCTTCATTTGGGTACACTGGATAGGTTGTACTGGTATTTCCACTTTACCTGCAGCAAATGTCTCATTCATTGGAGGACTTAATGTATGTTTTTCTAGAAGCTCAAGAATGTATGACTTCGAAGTATACTCAATGCAGCTATATTTGCCTGTTATAATGGACTAGTCAGCAATTTAGGCCTATTAGTGCTTTCTCTTACATACTTGGTCATCAGATGGCTGGGTTCATGTGTATGCACTTTGTGACATCTGCTGATGTAAAAAGGGCTTTATAAACACATTTAGATTAGATTTAGATAGTATCTCATGAAAGTTATGGGTGTTTCCCAACTTGCAACAGCACAGACAGACTCCCCCTCTGATCAGGGCCCGTGAAGTGGCCATACCACTGGTGGAGTGCGTTACCATGACGTCTAGAGTTGGTCTACCTACTGCAGCGTATAATGTTGACACTGTATTGGTAATCCAATGTGCCAATATCTGCTTTGAGACAGCTGGACCTTTAGTGTTCTCCCCATAACACACAAATAGCTCTTCTGTTTGACAAACTGGTTCTTGTTGCAGCAAGATAGGCACTCAATGCCCTAACAGGGTAAAGTGTATAAAACTCACGACTCTACTGTGAGGAGTGGGGAGGCGGGTGAAATGATGCTATGATTAAGGGCTGGTTAGCAGTAGCTGCCTTGTTACCTGGTGCAGAGCCATTGACCTCAGTCTGCCCTGGCGGTTGATGTGTGCAACCCCTGTTGTGTTGTCTGTGAACCGCCTTGAGGTCCAGTATGTTGATGTGAGCCGTTGTCCATGCTGCTGACCATACAACACGGACCCCTGACTGGTTCAAGACTGCTCCCCATCCCTGCAGGGAGGTGTCTGTGGTCAATGTCATCCGGTTGTGAATTGCGCCTAGGAGAACTCCACTGGGAGTTTGGTTGATGCAATACTAATCTGCATGTTTTCTCACGTGACCACCTTTGTATAAATAGCCCCTTCTTATTTTTATTGTTTCCAGCATTTTTTATTTTGTCTAGGACTTGATTAATGTTATGTATTGTGTATATTTGTATTTTATTGTATTTATTTGCTGTCTAGTAACTCATTGAAATTGTCACAGCCTTTTTGTGTTTGTCCCTTCTGGGAAATAGATATTGTCTGTTGTACTAGCGATGTATTGGCCGCATGTGGAGCAAGACCAATAGTACAACATGGACCGCAGCAGCTAGGAGATCTAGAACCCTCTGACTCTCTAGCGCTGTCACCTGTTTTCTTTCAATTTGAATGTTGAAAGACAATTTGTCAAAGATACCACTCTTTCTGGAGAGTGTTACTCGCATGATTTGAGTGTCCAGTGTCAAGCCTAGGAAGTGCATACACTGAGTGGGGACCAGAGATCTTATTTCTAAGTTCATTGTTAGTCTCAATCTCTGAGAGGTGATGTGAGGCTATGGACTTGTGTGCCAAGGCTTTGTGACCCTGCACATATTAGCCAATTGTTTAAGTAGTTCAGGAACCTGACTCCTGCTTGGTGATGGGGGGCTAGTGCTTATGCACTTTGTGAAAGTGTGAGGGGCAGCGAACGGCCAAGGTGCAAATCTCAGGTATTTTTCTGTTCGCCGGTAGAATGGGGATATGAAAGTATGCGTCTTTCAGGTCCACTGTGGTGGACCAATCACCTGGTTGTACTGACTGAAGGATGATTTTGATTGGCAGCATTTTGAAGTGCTGAAAGATGACAATTCAGGCACCTTAGGTCCAGGATCGGATGGAAGCCTCCGCCCTTTGTTTTTTGGCACAAAAAAATGGATTGAGTAGAACCCACAGTTTTGTTGCGCTGGTTCTACCTCTTCGATTGCATGCTTTTCCAGGAGCAAGGACATTTCTGAGAAGAGTGTTTGCTTTTGAGCAGGATTACCTAGTAGTGGAACCTTCTCTTTGTCAGGGAGATTGGACTTGTCTAACCACAGGGAGCTTGGACTTGTCTAACCATAGGGAGCTTGGACTGCTCTAACCATAAGGAGATTGGACTGCTCTAACCATAGGGAGATTGGACTGCTCTAACCATAGTGAGATTGGACTGCTCTAACCATAGTGAGATTGGACTGCTCTAACCACAGGTGGTGCCGTGCAACACAAAGTGTTACCAATGATTTTCCAACCATCTGAGCATTGCCCTGAAGGCATTGGATGAGCAGGTCTGTAACTGTAGACAGTTTTTTCATGGTCTCAGCAGTTTGTGGAGAGGCGTTCCTGCTAGTATCGCTGCTGAATGGCTAAGCCTAGCGGCTGAAGCAGTGCTGTCATGTGTTCTGCGTAGCAAGCGATTAGATGTCCTGCATCGTTTGATAGGCAGCTCTTACTCTGAACATTTATGGAGAGAAGCAGGCAGAACAAGCGAAGCAAATGATTTGTCCATACGCGGGAAATGGACAAAACCACTCTCATCTGCACCATGAACTGTAGCTAAGGGAGTGCATGTGCTTGGCATGGCAGGGGTTCTGTTATTTGGCATAATCCAAGTGCATTGGAGCTCACACACGAAGTCTTTGAACAACGGGATGGATGTCTCAGTCTTTGAAGAACTGATGTGGATGCCATGTCAATAGGTGCACGTTCCACGTTGAGGTTCCTGCTTGCCCTCTCAAAGATTTCAGACAAGGATATTTTCTGGTCGACCATCGCTGCCAGGCTGGCGGGCTGGGACTGAACAATTCTAGAGCTGTGGTACATAGGATCATCCTCATCAGAGTGTTCATAGTCTGTGTCTTTAGAGTGGGAGGCTCTTGTGGACAGTACGTCAGTGTCATCCGATTCAACAACCGCGCTCTGTTCAGAGGTAGGGGTTGGGTTTGGTACAGGCGGGGGAAGCCTTGCCAGGATGTGCTCGAGGGCAGACTCAGTGGTTGCCATACGACTGTCCAGTGACTTAATCTCCTTGCGCATCTCAGTGCGTTGAGATTTGTGCCCAGGCGAGGATGAGCGATGGCGTTTATTGGGCCGGCGGATCAAGAAGGGAGTGAGACCCGTCAATAGACCTGGAGCGTTAGGAAGGATCATTAATCTGTGTGGCAGAATCATCTGATGAGAATCCGGAGGCTCCGCTCCCAAAGTTTGCAAGTTGAGATTTCAATTATCTTGCTTTGAATTTCTGACAGTGAGTGCAAGAGCTGCTAGCCTGTGCAGCCGCTTGAGCATGTTCAACTCTCAAGCAAAGAACGCAAAGTGTGTGCTCATCTGAGGCTGGGAGCTGTTTTTCACACTGTTGACATGGGTGGAACGACATTCGTGTACTGCACTGAATCAGTGTGCAGAGAACGGATTTTCACATAAGAGAAGTCTGTTCCAAGAAAAATGAAACAAAAAAATAGCTTTCTGTTTCGATGTGTCACGGTGTATGCTTCGATTGCCTCTGTATCAGCTTCGGATGCTTCGAGAGAAGGTTATACTAACCTTGGCTCTGACCCGTCGTGCTTCAGGGTCAAGAATCACGCCTAAATACGTATCAGGATCTGGCCTCGAAACGGCCGCCTATATGAAGCTATCTGACTGGCACAGTCAAGCGTGGACTGTCAGTCTCAGCATTGGTGGACTCGGTTAAGCAAGGACAGGTAATTTACAGCACTGCTGAGATCTGTGATCACAGCATAACTCCAAGCAAGGGAGTGGTAATGATGGATCAATGGGCTGGTATGGCAGTCAAGCAGGGCCTGGCACGACACCATGGGTCAACAAGCTAACTAGCTACGGTAGCTATGTTTGGCTAACTTAGCTAGCTAACTTCTGAGGTAACGGAATAGACCCGAAGCTAACTAGCTAGCTAGCTAACACACAGAGATGGAAATGCCCCTAAAAAGCAATACAAGTAGCTAGTATGGGCAAGCACAATAACTAAGGGGGGGTACATTAGAGAAAAATCAACTACTCACGGCACTTCCTCAAGTCATTGAAGAATCGTAATTTCATAAGAAAGTAATCCCAATGGGTTTACTAGCATTCTCGTAATGTAAAACACATAAAAGTGAGAGTGAAGAAAAAACAGTATGTCACGACACACCGCCTTCTATAGCGACAGGTCACGTAGGTACAGTAAGGGTGTGGCGTGACTGTAAACATCTTTGATATTTAACCATCTCAATCACATGGCGTGAAAGGGGAAGCAGCCCGTTACGAAAACAAATGAGAACTTGGTTTAGCGCATTACTATAAGGGCATAAGCATTTGAATAAGACGCCTCAATATTTGAAACCAAAATGTATAATATATTTATAGGAGCTGATCCGTCGTCAGTATTGTGGTATAATTCTAATGTTAAAGAAAGATTTGAATGGAGATAGCTGATCCGAGACTCAACGACGCACTGAGCGAACGTTCTCTCTGCATGGTGGTGTTTTGAGAAACCTATGTTACATCTTCGGCCGTTGTAAGAAAGACGCATAGTTAAAACACTCATAAGCCTAAATTCCATCGCTATCTGGAAACTGGGCCCTGGGGTGCATTCAGTTTGTTTGAATGTTTGGCAGTTTTTGGGGAAGCTACTCTGAAAATATCGTTTACCAAGCTACCAATTATTTCACACTACAAGAAATGAAGATACACTAAAGCCACTCTTAAGAAAAACATAGCTTACTTAAAGTCACTTAGAAAAAGTAGTTCACTACATCCAAACTACTTAGTGAAAAATTATCATATCTAAATCTGAAATATCATAGACTACAATTGCAACAGATCACAGTGTCAGATGTTAACAGAATGTGTAATTTAGCCGACTAAACACAACAAAAAGTGAGAATTAGACACACAAAAGGTGTTTCAGGTGAGAATTAAAAAGGTCCGATGCCGAAAAATTAAGTAAATCTGTGCCTACTTCACCCAAGAAGTGTGTAGTTCCAGTAGTTAGCTACACCACTACATGGTAAAACATATTTGAATTTAGTTCAACTACCATCAAGCTGCTGAAAAATGTTATTCAAATTACTAAACTCAGCAAAAAAAGAAACGTCCCTTTTCTTTTGTTCTATTGAGTGTTTATTTACATTTACATTTACGTCATTTAGCAGACACTTTTATCCAGAGCGACTTACAAATTGGTGCATTCACCTTATGATATCCAGTGGAACAACCACTTTACAATAGTACATCTATATCTTTTTTTTGGGGGGGGGGGGGGTTAGAAGGATTACTTAGTCCTATCCCAGGTATTCCTTAAAGAGGTGGGGTTTCAGGTGTCTCCGGAAGGTGGTGATTGACTCCGCTGTCCTGGCATCGTGAGGGAGCTTGTTCCACCATTGGGGTGCCAGAGCAGCGAACAGTTTTGACTGGGCTAAAGGCAGCCCTGAAATTTGCTCAGTGCCAAAATGTTTTTTTTTTTTTAGGAAACATGGGTTGATTATCTGACGACTTGTACAATGTGAAGACATTTATTGATTTTAAAGTTTTCACATTTTGATCTTCATTGTACTAGTCTACTTAGAATTTCCAGCACACTCTAACATTTCACAGACATCGTACACATGACGGTGACACGGTAGTTACAAACCTTTATAACCTCCTATTCTGCATAATAAGCTTCTATTCACTCTCAAAATGCCAGTCATTCCTGGGATGTGTCCCAACCAAAGACCGTAAAATATATGGAAGAAGCCATCGATGACGCCACCCCACTGTTTCCTATGAGAACGCTCAGCTTGTTAGATGATCAGGAAGTGTCCCTTTCAGCGTATCGCAATCTTGCTACATGGAGGAGTTTTGGAAACATTGTGCGCACAGTTTGAGCTACCCTAGGAAGTGACGTTGCAGGCCTGCTCAGTGCCTGCTCAGTACGAGAAAAAAAAAATGTATGAATTGAAATGTATGCATTCACTACTGTAAGTCGCTCTGGATAAGAGCGTCTGCTAAATGACTAAAATGTAAAAATGTAAAATGCTGCCTCCTCTCATAGAGTATCTCAAGTTGAAGGCCACCCGAGGTACTGCAGGCTTCCATTAGCAACTAAATTATACTTATAACTTTGTCTGTGTGTGACTTTGAAGTAATCGGTTCAACGACATACATTTTGGTGAAATAAAATCAATTATTGGTACCATAACTGTGTTCTTTTAAAAATATTTATATCCACGAATATTGACCACGAAGATCGCCATTTCCCCATTTCACTATAATGGAGGAATCGATGCTGTTTTCTAAAAACAATGCCGGTAGTACTGCGGTCGGCCTTCAACTCAAAATGATCAATGGGAGGGAGCAGTCATTCTCCCCTGGTTCTCACCCGCTGAGAACATACTGTGGAATGTATCTCCACCCTTGCTACGCAAACTGCGGACAGATGTTTACGACGAGACTGGTGGAGTTACGTATAGTACTTCCAAATTGCCATGTCCTCGCTTCTGATTGAGATTGAGAGGAACCAATCGGCGCCTGGAATGTCGAAGCCTTGTCCAATCAGAAGTTCACAAATGTGGGACTTCTCTTCGTGATTTCCTTAGTCCCTCCGTTTACAGTAAATCTTTCATTTTTTGTTGTTGCTGCTGAAAGACTCCGAAAAGTAGAAACAAGACTAATTTGACTGATTCTACAATTGGCCGTTTGACGGTAAGCGATCAGTGTTTATTTATCGCGTTTTTCTGAAGTTAATATAGAAGTATTGTTTTCTCCGACGATTTTCGGACATAATGAGGGGCGCTTTCAACTTTACTTCCTGCTAAATTGACAAGGCCGAGAGCCCAAGTTTCATGTCAACTTCCCTCGCCGTGACTATTGTAATGCAGTTTCTGGGTTTGTTTCTATGCTTAGGACTCAAAACAGGTCTCCTTTTAGATGAGTTTGTATGTTGAGAAGTAAATGATTTGTCAGTTACAGAGTTGGGGTAGGCTGTCTTGCTTTTGCGTCAGTGTAAAAGTCATGACACACTGGCGCACCCCATTTGTATGGTAGATAGTTTGGGCGATGGGACATCTGGCTTCATAACATTCTGTTTTAGTCAGGGAAGTTTTTTTGTCTGTTTACGTCAAACCCAAAGCTTGTAATCAACCTGTAAATATGAATCAAATGGGATCAATGAGCTTGCCTGTCAAGTGAAATGCACCGACCAAGAAGACCATAGTCACTACTGTACCCTGCTAGACATTTGGCGAATTGTTTTAACTCAATAGAAGTGCTTTATAGTTTATAGAGTGCGGAGACAGCAAATGCACATTAGTGTTTACTGGAAAAGCCGAGGATAATTCACTAAGGCTGTAGTGGTTCTAATGGGAGTTGGTGTTGACTAGAGCGACCCCGTGTGGCTGCTGGGTACATTACAGTATTATGGTGCCGGAGTTGATTGAGTCGAGTTCCATTCATGTCCCTATCATCTATAAGTGTGCGTGTGCGTGTGTTGGTCCTCCACCATATTGTTTGCACTCCTCTCAGATGTATGCATATTGAAATGGTGTTAAGGGAACAGGGGAAGGACCAGAATAGAACTCGGCTGTGGTTTTGGTTCTGCTTTAGTCGTCTGTCTGCTAGTCAGTCACATGGTGCTTTATTGAACGGAATGGGGGAAAGAAATGGTGGATAGAAATAGAGTGTCTAGAAATAGAGCGTCTCTAATCTGCATCACAAAGACACATCCTACTGTGGGATGTCTGATCTAGAAAACACATTTCTATCAGACCAGTAAAGTCTTCTCTATCTGACCAGTGCTAGCCGTCTGTCTTTCTCACATGCTCCCACCCCTCTCGCTCCTCCTCCAGGGGAAGCCCGCCGCCCCAACCCCCCGTCACAAAATGCCGTTGGTGACGAGGAACATAGAGCCTCGCCATGTGTGCCGCCAGGTGCTCCCCAGCACCATCCGCAGTGAGCTGGAGTGTGTTACCAACATCAGCCTCGCCAACATCATACGCCAGCTAGGCAGCCTCAGTAAGTTTCCGTCTCTGTGTGTGTGATGTGAGTTTATACCTAGGGAAGTGCTTAATGAAATGTATGTGTATTGTAGTATGATTTGTGTGTGTCTTGTTATGTAATCATGTGTGTATGTAGGCTATAAATATACATTTGTTTTGTGTAGGTAAATATGCAGAGGATGTGTTTGGAGAGCTGTTTGTGCAAGCGGGGGCGTTTGCTATCAGGGTGAACTCACTGGGTGAGAGAGTGGACCGGCTACAGGTCAAAGTCACCCAGCTCGACCCTAAAGAGGAGGAAGGTAAGAGACTGACGTTATACACAGGGATGTAACAATCAGTCCCAGGTTCAAATGATTTAAGATAGGAGTGCATCGGTCCCCGGTTCAAATGATTTAAGATGGGAGTGCATCGGTCCCAGGTTCAAATGATTTAAGATGAGAGTGCATCGGTCCCCGGTTCAAATGATTTAAGATGAGAGTGCATCGGTCCCCGGTTCAAATGATTTAAGATGGGAGTGCATCGGTCCCCGGTTCAAATGATTTAAGATGGGAGTGCATCGGTCCCCGGTTCAAATGATTTAAGATGGGAGTGCATCGGTCCCCGGTTCAAATGATTTAAGATGGGGAGTGCATCGGTCCCCGGTTCAAATGATTTAAGATGGGAGTGCATCGGTCCCCGGTTCAAATGATTTAAGATGGGGAGTGCATCGGTCCCCGGTTCAAATGATTTAAGATGGGAGTGCATCGGTCCCTGGTTCAAATGATTTAAGATGGGAGTGCATCGGTCCCCGGTTCAAATGATTTAAGATGGGAGTGCATCGGTCCCCGGTTCAAATGATTTATGATATGAGTGCATCGGTCCCCGGTTGAAATGTTTAATATACTGTATGAGTCCATCTGTCCGCGAGACCCCAAACCAATCCAAATCTAGCATGCATCGGTCAGAAATTAGATTCAAACATTACGAATCTCCGGTTCACTTAAACGTTTCGCTCCAATTACTTCCTTTTTACCTTCTGAAAATACCTAATCTTTTGTGACAATTGCGTCCTCTCCTTTAGTGTTAAACTAAGCATGTAATTAAGTTGACAGTCATTGAACTACAAGTCCTTTTGCATGCTGAACAACCCTAGGCATGTCACTTGGTATTTATTTAAACTGATTTGGTGGTTAAGAGCTTGTAACTTAGCATTTCACTGTAAAGTCTACACCTGTTGTATTCGGCGTATGTGACAAATACGATTTGATTTGACCAATAAGAGTTAGGCCTAATCCCTGACCTGGCTCATCTTTGTGTAAAATGACTTGCGCAGTATTAAGCTTTGAGTGACAACGAATGTAATTTGCTAGGTTATTTTTATTTAAAAAAAATACTTTTCTTTTCAATGCGCTGTTGGAAATTGTGCTTTACCTGAATAAAAGTTGCCCTAACCTATTCAGGTAAACTCCCAGCATTAGTTTTGGTAGTTTTGCTTTAACCTCTCTTGGGTATGTGGGACGTGACTGTCCCACCTGCGGGTCACACTATTCAACAGCCAGTGAAATAACAGGGTGTCAAATTCAAAACAACCAAAATCTCATAATTCAAATTTCTCACACATACAACTATTTTACACCATTTTATAGATAAGACTCTCGTTAATCCAACCACATTGTCCGATTTCAAAAAGGCTTTACGGCGAAAGCAAAACATTAGATTATGTTAGGACACCACCTAAACAAGAAAAGCCACACAGCCATTTTCCAAGCAAGAAGAGGCGTCACAAAAACCAGAAATACAGCTAAAATTAAGCACTAACCTTTGATATTATATCATATTACACAATACATGTATGTTTTGCTCAATAAAGTTCATATTTATATCCAAAAACCCCATTTTACATTGGCCCGTAATGTTCAGAAATGTTTTTCCTTCAAAAACCTCCGGTGAATGAGCACATCAATTTATAGAAATACTCATCATAAACGTTGATAAAATATTAAACTGTTATTCAAAGAATTATAGATAAACATCTCCTTAATGCAACCGCTGTGACAGATTTCAAAAAAGCTTCACGGGGAAAGCACACTTTGCAATAATCTGAGTACGGCGCTCAGAAACATACACTAGGCAATACAGATACCTGCCATTTTGGAGTCATCTAAAATATTAAATAGCATTATAAATATTCACTTACCTTTGATGATCTTCATCAGAATGCACTCCCAGGAATCCTAGGTCCACAATAAATGTTGTTTTGTTCGATAAAGTCCATAATTTATGTCCAAATACCTCCTTGTTGTTTGCACGTTCAGTAAGCTACTCCAAATGTAGGAAGCGCGCCGAATATTTCACGACGAAAAGTTTAAAAAAAAAGTTATATTTACATTCGTAGAAACATGTCAAACGATGTATAGCATCAACCTTTAGGGCCTTTTTAACATAAAACTTCAAAAATATTCCAACCGGACGATTCCAATGGCTTGAAAAATGTAATGGGACACAGCTACCTCATCACGTGAATGTGCGCCAATGAACTCATGTCCTTTCCTGAGTCAACAACTTCCAACTTCCTTTGTTCGCTCTCTGTTCACCATAGAAGCCTCAAACAACTTTCTAAAGACTGTTGACATCTAGTGGAGGCCTTAGGAAGTGCAAAATGAACCCTAAGTCACTGTGTGTTTGTTAGGCAATCACTTCAAATAACTACAAGCCTCAGATTTCTCACTTCCTGGTTGGATTTTTCTCAGGTTTTTGCCTGCCATATGAGTTCTGTTATACTCACAGACATCATTCAAACAGTTTTAGAAACTTCAGAGTGTTTTCTATCCAAATCTACTAATAATATGCATATCTTACCTTCTGAGTCTGAGTAGCAGACAGTTTAATTTGGGCACGCCTTTCATCCGGACGTCAAAATACTGCCCCATACCTTAGAAGTTAAACAATCGTGTATATGGTCATTTTTAGATATAGAGGATAAAGTTAATAATTTCATAATCACTTTTGCCATCTGCTCTGCATGGCCGAGGAAAAGAAGCTCACTCCTAGTCCTTCAACTTCCAAACAGCCTAAACCATTTGATTATGAGACGGGTGAAATCCAAAGTTAAGCTTGATATTGATTGGCTATGTCATAGCACATTTTGTTAAGATACATATTTATACATTACTTGCTCTTAACACTTTTTATTTTTTTGTATAAAAAAAAAAGGCAAATTAATTGGTAGGTTCAGATCAAAAGTGTGTTGGTGGTGGGTAATAAAAGCAAACATTTCTCCCCCTAACTGACAGTGGGGTGGTGGATGCCCAGTTTCCAATATGGCTCACGTCAGGTGCCCACATACACTATAGACACATTGATGGGTTCTGATTTGTTATTTATGAAATATACTTATTCATTTCACTGAGAGAGAGAGGGTAATGTATAATGTTTACATTATGTCAGGATATGTTATTGTTAGCCATCAGGTATCCTATGGGAGGAGAAGAGAAACAGTCTGGTGCCTACATACACTATATATATATATATATATATATATATATATATATATATATATATATATACATACATACATACATACATACATACATACATACATACATACATACATACACTATATATATATATACATACATACACTATATATATATATATATATATACATACATACACTATATATATATATATATATACATACATACATACACTATATATATATATATATAGTGTATATATATACATACATACATACATACACTATATATATATATATACATACATACACTATATATATATACATACATACATACACTATATATATATACACTATATACACTATATATATATATATATACATACATACATACATACATACATACATACATACATACATACATACATACATACACTATATATATATATACATACATACACTATATATATATATATATATATACATACATACATACATACATACACTATATATATATATATATATACATACATACACTATATATATATATACATACATACACTATATATATATACATACATACATACACTATATATATATACACTATATATATATATATACATACATACATACATACATACATACATACACTATATATATATACATACATACACTATATATATATATATATATATATATATATATATATATATATATATACATACATACATACATACATACACTATATATATATATATATATATATATATATACATACATACACTATATATATATATACATACATACATACACTATATATATATATATATATATATATATATATATTATATATATATATATATATATATCTATATATATAATATATATATATATATATATATATATATATATATACATACATACATACACTATATATATATATATATATATATACATACATACACTATATATATATACATACATACTATACACTATATATATATACACTATATATATATATATATATATACATACATACATACATACATACATACACTATATATATATATATATACATACATACATACATACATACACTATATATATATATATATACATACATACACTATATATATATATATATATACATACATACATACATACACTATATATATATATATACATACATACACTATATATATATATATACATACATACACTATATATATATACATACATACATACACTATATATATATACACTATATATATATATATATACATACATACATACATACATACATACATACATACACTATATACATACATACATACACTATATATATATATACATACATACACTATATATATATATATATATATATATACATACATACATACATACACCCCCCCCCCCCCCCAGCTCGGAGAGGCCCAGCTCATGAGCTCTATCAGCAGCAGAATTTAATTTAGAATGGAAAATAAATGTGAATTTGCAATAAATGTTAGTATTCGACGCACTATCGCATTGAACCACATCGATTCGTTCCTCTAATCAAACCGACTCGTTTCAAACTAAAACGCATCGTTCCTGTATCATATCGGAGCCCATGTATCTAGATATGTATCCAATCGTCTTGAAAGGGAAATATGCACATCCCTCATTTATACACCCCGGGGTGGTCTCCCGGAAACAGTTTTAAGCATCGAGTAAAAAACTATTAATGGGGAATCTTAATTGAACGTGATTTTGTAAGTTCCTAACTGGTACGACCCATGTCCAGTAAACCCGCTGTATGTTACATAAAAACAGTGCATTGTGTTTAGCATTCAAGTCAGAATTCAGTAGATGTAATGTAACAGATACGGTTTGCTTCTGTCTCAAACAAAATAAAAACTAACTCTGTCTCCTTCTCTCTTCTCTATCTCCACCCTCCCTCAATCTATCTCTCCTAGTCTCTCTGCAGGCCATCACCCAGAAGAAAGCGTTTCATAGTAATCTGACTCAGGACCAGCAGTTATTCTGTAGACCCTCTTTACCACTGCCTGTACAGGAGACTTATCTGACCTGTAATCCTCCTCCACCACTCAACAACCTCAGCCAGTACAGGTACACACACACACACACCTCAGCTAAGGCGAGGACGGCTCATAATAATGGCGTGAAGGGTATCAAACACATTAAAACTTTTTCCGTTCATTTTTTTATATATATATATATCTCTCATTTAAAAAAAAAAAGTATGACACCTGCTCGCCGAACATCCACCCTTCTGGGAAGGCTTTCCACTAGATGTTGGGACATTGTTGGGACACAAGAGCATTAATGAGGTCGGACACTGATGTTGGCCGATTAGGCCTGGCTCGCAGTCGGAGTCCAATTCATCCCAAAGGTCTTCGATGGGGTTGAGTTCAGGGCTCTGTGCAGGCCAGTCAAGTTATTCCACACCGATCTCGACAAACCATTTCTGTATGGACCTCACTTTGTGCACGGGGGTATTGTCATGCTGAAACAGGAAAGGGCCTTCCCCAAACTGTTGCCACAAAGTTGGAAGCACAGAATCGTCTATAATGTCATTGAATGCTGTAGCGTTGACTTCCCTTCACTGGAACTAAGGAGCCCAAACCATGAAAACAGCCCAGACCATTATTCCTCCTCCACCAAACTTTACAGTTGGCACTATGTATTGGGGTGGGTAGTGTTCCCCTGGAATCCGCCAATCCCAGATTCGACTGCCGGACTGCCAGATGGTGAAGTGTCATTCATCACTCCAGAGAACGCGTTTCCACTGCTCAAGAGTCCAATGGGGGCGAGCTTTACATCCCTCCAGCCAAGGTTGGCATTGATCTTAGGCTGCTCGGCCATGGAAAACCATTTCATGAAGCTCCCGACAAACAGTGCTTGTGCTGACGTTGCTTCCAGAGGCACTGAGTACAACATTTTAATGCTCTTCAGCACTCGGCGGTTCCTTTCTGTGAGTTTGTGTGGCCTACCACTTCACTGCTGAGACGTTGTTGCTCCTAGACGTTTCCACTTTACAGTAACAGCACTTACAGTTGACCAGGGCAGCTCTTGCAGGGCAGAAATGTAATGAACTCACTTGTTGGAAAGGTGGCATCCTATGACGTTGCCACATTGAATGTCAATGAGCTCTTTAGTAAGGCCGTTCTACTGCCATTGTTTTGTCTATGGAGATTGCAACGGGTGTGGCTGAAATAGCCAAATCCACACATTTTGAAGGGGTGTCCACATACTTTTGTGTATGTAGTGTACTTTCTGAAGGCACCGTAGCTGGCTAGACTTAACATTCTAAATAATGTAGCTGACATGCCTAATTCAGTGACCAACTTTCA
>NW_021822853.1:45000-57351 GCF_901001165.1 Salmo trutta | reverse complement strand
GGGAGAGAAGATGAAATGGGAGAGAGGGAATGAGAATGGGGAGAGATGGAGGAATGAGAACGGGGAGAGATGGAGAGGGAATGAGAACGGGGAGAGATGGAGAGGATATGAAGGAGGGAGGTTCTATAGAATGGTTTTAAACGATTTAATTGTGGTGTCTTGTCATTGATCAAAATACTATTTTATTTTTGTTTGTACCCATGTATCTTGGTGTGTGTAGAGAATCTCTTGAGGGTCTGAATGGCAGTATTGGTTCAGGAGAAGGCTGTTATTCCCCTGATGGTTTAGACCAGAGTACAGGGTCGTACGCCTTCGATCCCGGCTCCCCGCTCCCTCCCCCCGCTCCCGATGACTTCCTGCCCCCTCCACCCCCAGACATGACGTAAGTAGAGGATGGAGGGGAACAGTGTTTGCACCTCATAATTTACCAAATACTGTTGTTTTTACACGTATTCTATGCGAATTTAGTATTGTTAGCATTAGCGTCTACTCGCCAGTCAACTCCCTTCATCTCCAGTGGTCAGAATCGTTTGGATACAGAGCATTTTGGAGAATCCGTGCCCTGTTCCTAATCCAACCCGTGCGCTCTCATTGGCAGGTATGACGGACAGTACGGAGCACCAACCCAGAAGCGCACCAGCGTTCTGAGCCCCACACACCCTCCTCCAGCCCCTCCCATGACCTCTTCTGCTTCCAGTGGCTCTCGGCCCAACCTGGCCCCTCCCCCTGCCCCACCTCCCCCTCCCCCCTCTGACTTGGGAATCCCTCCCCCCTCTGGATTTGACTCCTCCCCCCCCCGCTCCCCCTCCTCTCTTCTCCTCTGCCTATCCCTCCCCCCCTGCCCCACCTTCCCCTCTCTCCCAGAGCACCATCTCTCCACCTCCTCCCCCCTCTCTCCCCCAGGGTGGTGGCGCACCTCCTCCTCCTCCTCCCCCGCCTCCCCCAGGCCCTCCTCCCCCCTCTTCTGGCCTCCCCCCTCCCTCCTTCTCCATTGGGGCTCCCCCTCCTCTCAAACCCACCCAGGTTCAGCCAGAAGCCCCCGCTGACGCTCACAATGACTTGCTGTCAGCTATCCGGCAAGGTACGACACACAGAGACACACAGATAGATACTAGTACACATAAACACACCCTAAACCCCCCACCCCCGCTCTCTCTTGCAGGTTTTAACCTTCGTAAAGTGGAGGAACAGAAAGAACAGGAAAAGAAGGATAACTACGGCAACGACGTAGCGGCCATCTTGTCTCGCCGTATTGCTGTGGAGTGCAGCGATAGCGAAGACGACTCCTCGGAGTTGGACGATGACGATTGGTCCGAGTGAGGCCTCCTTTACCACCACCATCATGGTCTTCCTCAGTCCTCCTCGGAGAGAACGCATCATGTCCTTTTGCCATTACTTCTTCATAACCAATGATCTGAGGAGTAGAGGGTCAAAGATAAGTGTGTCCTCTTCCACACTCCTGTCTAAGCCAGTCACATTCCCTGTGTGCCAGTCACATTCCCTGTGTGCCAGTCACATTCCCTGTGTGCCAGTCACATTCCAAGTGTGCCAGTCACGTTCCCTGTGTGCCAGTCACGTTCCCTGTGTGCCAGTCCGTCACATTCCCTGTGTGCCCGTCACATTCCCTGTGTGCCAGTCACATTCCCTGTGTGCCAGTCACATTCCCTGTGTGCCAGTCACGTTCCCTGTGTGCCAGTCACGTTCCCTGTGTGCCAGTCACATTCCCTGTGTGCCAGTCCGTCACATTCCCTGTGTGCCAGTCACGTTCCCTGTGTGCCAGTCACGTTCCCTGTGTGCCAGTCCGTCACATTCCCTGTGTGCCAGTCCGTCACATTCCCTGTGTGCCAGTCACGTTCCCTGTGTGCCAGTCACGTTCCCTGTGTGCCAGTCCGTCACGTTCCCTGTGTGCCAGTCCGTCACATTCCCTGTGTGCCAGTCACATTCCCTGTGTGCCAGTCACATTCCCTGTGTGCCAGTCCGTCACGTTCCCTGTGTGCCAGTCACGTTCCCTGTGTGTTTTATGTAGAACTTAACTGAGAAGCCGATAACTTCAGTATGGAGAACAGTCCAAATATCAAAAACCCAATTATTTCTAAAGGGCACATGGCCAAAGGTGTGTGTGTGTGGTAATGAGAATTATACTCACAGATAACATAGTATACCGTATAGATATTGATCCTTACATACAGACACACAGTCCCATAATGGTTTAACTGATGAACTGTGTTATGTATTAAGATTCATATTTGACTTTATGATAGTTATAAGATGTGCTAAATAAGGCACAACAAAAGTTTTTTTTTTTTATTGCAGTTTTTGTTTTTTCCCCCTGTCTTTTGCTCTGTTGTTGGCATGGGAATGGTTACCTAGGTGACGGAGGGACTCATTAACAGGTGGGGGGGATAGAAATATAATGTATTTATATAGAAATAGGGGGACGTTCAGCTGAATAAAATGTTCTGAACCTATCTAAACGTTCTGAACCTATCTAAATGTTCTGAACCTATCTAAACGTTCTGAAATGTTCCGATTCCGCTCTGGCTCAATAAAACCATGTCTCATGTCAGTCAAAACATGCTCTGCCCAATAAGTGATCCCTCTTTTGCTCTAGTCCCGCCCCTCAAGTGCCTTTTTGCTTTTCATGTTTATGTGCGAGGAGGATGAAGTTACCCTTGGACACTGATCTAGGGTCAGGTTTGTATCGGTCCCATCACCATAGGATTGGATGACGTCACTGATTCTAGATCTGTGTCTGAGACGACTTGATCGTCTTCTGTTTAAGTGCCTTCTGTTTGTTTTAAATCCAAAGTGTAAAGCCACAATCAGACCTGAACATGTTAATATCCAACCACCTGTTTCTGCTTGTCCTGTCTGTCTCAACTTTATCAGTGAGGATTATTACAATAATAAAGATACAATGAACTACAGTGTTTGTGTGTCAATGAGTTCCTGTCCAGTTTTTGTCCACGTATTTTTCTTTTGTCAGTCTAGATGTTCAAGATCCTCCTATAGAAGAACGTGGAGTTGGATTGGACACACCCTTCAGAATTGTCTATCAACATCATTTGCCAGTCCCTGAAATGGAACTCTCAGTGGAAAGAAACAGAGAGAGACCCAGAAATATTTGGAGTAGAAGAGTCCAGACAGAAATAACAGAGTGACCTGGAAACTTGGCACGAACTGTGCGATGGAGGACATTCTTCAATGGGCTGTGCTCCTTCTAGGAGCCAAGTGCTTCAAGGCCCAGTGCAGAACATTTAGATTTTCCTGTTTTAATATACAGCTCCAGTCAAAAGTTTGGACACGCCTACTCATTCTAGGGCTTTTCTTTATTTTTTAGTATTTTCTACATTGTAGAATAATAACGAAGACAAACTATGAAATAACACATGGAATCATGTAGAAACCCCAAAAATGTTCAACAAAACAAAATATATTTTATATTTGAGATTCTTCAAAGTAGCCACCCTTTGCCTTGATGACAGCGTTGGTATCATTACCAATTGGGTGGAAACCTACCTACAGACACTTAAAAGTTTGTTTTTGGACAATTTCCTCAAGTTTAAATTCTAATTGTGTCTGGACTAAGTTATTTTTATTGCTCTGTTCGTCAGTGTCGACAGAGTACGCTGCTACCCTGTCATTTGTCCCGTTAAAAATGAATCTGCTAACATCTCCAGTCATTTAAAGTGTAGTAGAATTGCATCTTTTATTTAACTAGGCAAGTCAGTTAAGAATAAATTCTTATTTACAATGAAGGCCTATACCGGCCAAACCCAGACGGCGCTGGGACTCCCAATCACAGCCAGATGTGATACAGCCTGGATTCAAACCAGGGACTGTAGTGACATCTCTTGCACTGAGATGCAGAGCCTTAGACCGCTACACCACTCGGGAACATGAAATATATGAATAAAATAAAGAAGAATCGTATCTGCTACAGCCTAAAGCCCAGGCTTCTACACTATATACCTTCAGCCATGCAATGAACGGTCTTATTTTGCAAACAGTTACATTATCTTAAATTATGACTATCCAATCTACTCATCACATTAGAAATGGCAGGTTATATTACATAAGTCTGCAAATACATTGATGCATGAAATGCTTTATTATAAAGGTGCATTTTTATGTTGAAAATTAGCTTCCCCAAGTTTGAAACTCACTCGTTGCTGATGAATGTACTTAATTGTTACCCAGAAATGATTTGATATTGAGATAAAAAATTGCTGTGAAGGAACTTTAAGTCAATTGAGTCAGTGTGTATGTGTGTTCACGCATTTGCTCGAGTAGAATGAGGGAGACCCTACTTCATTTTTTGCATACAAAATAAATTCGCTTTTATTTTGAAGTAGAAAAAGACAACATTTGTACATTTTATATAAAACAACATTGTGCAAACTGAAACCTTTTCAGAGATAGTCACAGTGCCTTTGACACTGCCCTTTCTAAGTGTTCTGGAGTTCACCGACAGCAGCATAGTATATAGTCCCACCAAACCATCCAAAGGCTTATAATATATAATATCTTATAATAGTATCGTTGTGTAGACCCACTCTCCCCTGCTCCTAAAGCATGTATGTTGGATCCAGATGAATTACGTTGGACTTCTGTGGTTGCATCAGACTGGATGGTCTACATGTTAGGTGAGGATGAGGCACATGTTGAGATGATACAGTACGTCCGATTTTATTCCAGCTGATTCCAAAACGGCTGTCTTCTGGAACAGTACATTCTCATTGCTTCTTATCTGAAGTGCAAGTGATAATGATGTTCTCTATTGGTTTTTCACGTATATGGGGCTCTGTGTGTGTGTGTGTGTGTGTGTGTGTGTGTGTGTGTGTGTGTGTGTGTGTGTGTGTGTGTGTGTGTGTGTGTGTGTGTGTGTGTGTGTGTGTGTGTGTGTGTGTGTGTGTGTGTGTGTGTGTGTGTGTGTCCATCCTACACATCAACAGGCCTGTGTGTGTTGTGTCTGTGAGGACAGCAGGCGTGCAGCAGCACCAGTCGTATGTCTCTGTTTCTCAGGCTATACAGTAGAGGGTTGAGCAGAGAGTTCCCCGCCGCCGGCACTAGCGTGGCGTACGTATACAGGGGCGAGCTAGATGCGTCGCCCAGCAAACCGTAGAGGGCGAAGGGCGTCCAGCAGCTGACGAACACTCCAAGGACTAACAACAGCCGAGAGAGTCCCTTACCCCGGCCCCCGTGCTTGCTGGCATACGATTGGTCGTCAGGCAGGAAGTGCCTCTGCGTGGCGATGGCGTGGGCGTGCCTCCTTGCGACACGGCAAATCCCGGTGTACAGCTGCAGCGTGACCATGACGACCAGAAGGAAGCCGCCGCAGAGCAACGACAGGTATGTCCGGGTCAGGGGTCGCGCAACGGAACAGGATGTGATGTCATTGAGGCAGTGCCACCCCAGCACCGGCCCCGAGCCAATCAGACACGACCCCAGCCAGACGAGTGCCAGAAGACCAGCGGCACAGCGGCGCGAGTGGCGGGAGCCGTAGGTGAGGGCGTGGCTTAGAGACAGGTAACGATCCAGGGCCACGCCCATCAGGCTGAGGAGGGAGGCCGTCAGTGATGTCGCCAGCAACCCTGCCGTCATCAGCTCCGACCAATCAGTGGGCTCCACACAAAACAGGAAGAGGAAGTGGAGGATCAAAGCCACGCCCGCCAGCAGGTCAGCTAATGCCAGACTGGCAAGGAGTAGGAAGACAGGAGCTCGGAGAGAAGGCGTGGCCAAGATGGCAGCCACTACGATGGCGTTTTCGGACACGATGAGAGTTCCCGATACGCACAGTACCACTCCCCATAGGCTGAGAGGTGAGGCCTCAGGCACAGCCGTGGGATCTGATTGGTCCAGCAGGGAAAGATGTGAAGACATCCCTGAACCTGAAGACTCCTCGAACCAGAGGTCAGAGTCATTTTGGGTCATTATGGGTCAAACACACCACACCTGAGAGAGAGAGAGAGAGAGAGAGAGATAGAGAAAGAGAGAAAGAGAGAAAGAGAAGATACAGAAATGTTAATACACATTGTCACTGTACTAATAGCAGCAGCTCTTCCTCCTCTTCTGTCTTCCCTGCATGTGAGTAGTTGATAACCACAGCAGACAGCCACCCTTTGCTGGGGCTGCATCTCAATAGTCTACAGTGGCTTCCTCTCCTGGGTCTTCGGCCACTTCGTCCATCTGTCAAGAGGTGCGGGCCTTTATGACACAGGAGGAAGGGCACTTGAACTACTGGTCCAACTCAAACTGCTCTCTCAAAGGAGAGACTCAGCGTGCTCCTCACATTGCTCTGGGACCATTCCATTCCATTGCTCTGGGACCATTCCATTCCATTGCTATGGGACCATTCCATTCCATTGATCTGGGACCATTCCATTCCATTGCTATGGGACCATTCCATTCCATTGCTATGGGACCATTCCATTCCATTGATCTGGGACCATTCCATTCCATTGCTATGGGACCATTCCATTCCATTGCTATGGGACCATTCCATTCCATTGCTATGGGACCATTCCATTCCATTGCTATGGGACCATTCCATTCCATTGATCTGGGACCATTCCATTCCATTGCTATGGGACCATTCCAATCCATTGCCATGGGACCATTCCATTCCATTGCCTGATCTCTACTATTCTCTCTGAAATGTTCACCCCCCCCCTCATTGATTTACAAGGTATAGAAAGCAATGTAAGACATATGGTGACAAATCCCTGTCTAGCCTACGTCCAACCAATGCTTTTAAATCCATGAGGGCGAGTGAAGAGTGCACACTCCAGGGAGAAGGGGGAGAAGACTGCAGCCCTTCTCGTGTCTCCTCTCCACTCTTCTCCTATAGTACAGTGGGGAGTGTTTTGTAACAGATTTTCAGCATCTTGGAAAACTATGTCAATATGCTCTGGCTCTGATAAATCATTCGACGTTTACAAAATCTACACATTACATACCACAGACAGACAGACAGACAGACAGACAGACAGACAGACAGACAGACAGACAGACAGACAGACAGACAGACAGACAGACAGACAGACAGACAGACACTGCAAAATATCTTACCTTCTATTGATAAAAATACCTTGATCACGATTCTTCCAAATCAGCTCTGTTCACAGTGCATTCAGGAGACAGTGATGCCGTGATGCTGTCCTTGTGTCTTGTTGTATCGGTATATCGATGGTTGGTTATATCTCAGAAAAGGCTTGTCTGACTGTCCCCATCAGAGTAATAACCTATTCTCAGTTTCTCCGGGTGGTGCGAACGCCAGAATGACTGGATGGATCTAATGCGCGCAGGGTTCTTCACTAGGGAAGGTCTGTCTGACGTCAGTGATGGTGAGCTTCAGCCAATGAGGTGCTAGGAGAGACGAGGGGTGTGATGGGGGACTCCTGTAGAGGAATTTCATTCAGAAAAATGCGACAGCTTCCTGCCCCTCCCACTGCGGCTTGCCTCGTGTGCACCTTTCCCGTAAATAATCCCCTGTACACTCCTTCCGACACATACACACACACCACAGTAGAGATTCTGATCAATGGGAATTAATTAGGTTTGGAGAGAGGGCTGACGCCTTGAGGAGCTGTCCAAGGTGCTGTAACGAAGCTATGTGCAAGAAATTGCTTTAATCAATTGGTTTGACTGTTTTTATGTGGGTATTAAATAATACAACAAGAATACATTGGAGCTCATACGTGTAGTTTTCTATGCAGAATTGGAAAAGGGGACAGGTGAAGTGTTTATGTCATTCAATAAGCAAAAGGTGCATGATTAGGCTACATAGGCCTTCAGTCCCAAGGTGAGTCACTGGCTACATAAGCCCTTCAGTCCCAAGGTGAGTCACTGGCTACATAAGCCCTTCAGTCCCAAGGTGAGTCATTGGCTACATAGGCCTTCAGTCCCAAGGTGAGTCACTGGCTACATAGGCCCTTCAGTCCCAAGGTGAGTCACTGGCTACATAGGCCCTTCAGTCCCAAGCTGAGTCACTGGCTACATAGGCCCTTCAGTCCCAAGCTGAGTCACTGGCTACATAGGCCCTTCAGTCCCAAGGTGAGTCACTGGTTACATAGGCCTTCAGTCCCAAGGTGAGTCACTGGCTACATAGGCCCTTCAGTCCCAAGGTGAGTCACTGGCTACATAGGCCCTTCAGTCCCAAGGTGAGTCACTGGCTACATAGGCCTTCAGTCCCAAGGTGAGTCACTGGCTACATAGACCCTTCAGTCCCAAGGTGAGCCACTGGCTACATAGGCCCTTCAGTCCCAAGCTGAGTCACTGGCTACACAGGCCCTTCAGTCCCAATGTGAGTCACTGGCTATATAGGCCCTTCAGTCCCAAGCTGAGTCACTGGCTACATAGGCCCTTCAGTCCCAAGGTGAGTCACTGGCTACATAGACCCTACAGTCCCAAGGTGAGTCACTGGCTACATAGGTCTTCAGTCCCAAGGTGAGTCACTGGCTACATAGACCCTACAGTCCCAAGGTGAGTCACTGGCTACATAGACCCTTCAGTCCCAAGCTGAGTCACTGGCTACATAGGCCTTCAGTCCCAAGCTGAGTCACTGGCTACATAGGCCTTCAGTCCCAAGGTGAGTCACTGGCTACATAGACCCTTCAGTCCCAAGCTGAGTCACTGGCTACATAGACCCTTCAGTCCCAAGCTGAGTCACTGGCTACATAGGCCTTCAGTCCCAAGGTGAGTCACTGGCTACATAGACCCTACAGTCCCAAGGTGAGTCACTGGCTACATAGACCCTTCAGTCCCAAGCTGAGTCACTGGCTACATAGACCCTTCAGTCCCAAGCTGAGTCACTGGCTACATAGGCCTTCAGTCCCAAGGTGAGTCACTGGCTACATAGGCCCTTCAGTCCCAAAGTGAGCCACTGGCTACATAGGTCTTCAGTCCCAAGGTGAGTCACTGGCTACATAGGCCTTCAGTCCCAAGGTGAGTCACTGGCTACATAGGCCTTCAGTCCCAAGGTGAGTCACTGGCTACATAGGCCCTTCAGTCCCAAGGTGAGTCACTGGCTACATAGGCCTTCAGTCCCAAGATGAGTCACTACCTACATAGGCCTTCAGTCCCAAGGTGAGTCACTGGCTACATAGACCTTACAGTCCCAAGGTGAGTCACTGGCTACATAGGCCTTCAGTCCCAAGGTGAGTCACTGGCTACATAGGCCTTCAGTCCCAAGGTGAGTCACTGGCTACATAGGCCTTCAGTCCCAAGGTGAGTCACTGGCTACATAGGCCTTCAGTCCCAAGGTGAGTCACTGGCTACATAGGCCTTCAGTCCCAAGGTGAGCCACTGGCTACATAGGCCCTTCAGTCCCAAGGTGAGTCACTGGCTAAGCACCGTTTGTCTTAGATGAATCATGAATTATTATTTGATAAAAAAGTGAGTAGGCTAGCCTATATATCTATATATCTATGTAGTCCTACAATGTCCAGGGTTTTTGAAACATATCAAATCAGTAATGTATAATATTTATTATTATTATTAGAATAATAGTGTCATTATCTATTTTGAGTCATGATCAGCTGATCGGTTAAGGATGTAGGATATCAGATGATCGATTATTGATTATTGATAGACACATCGGTGAAATCTGGTCCTGGATGGTTTACAGGGCCTTCTGAAAGTATTCAGACCCTTTCACTTTTTCCACATTTTGTTAAATTACAGCCTTATTCTAAAATGGATTAAATCACTTTTTTTTCCTGATCAATCTACACTCAATGCCCCATAATGACAAAGCGAAAACAGGGTTTTAGAAATTTTAGCTAATGTATAATGATTTAAAAACTGAAATAGTATTCAAACCCTTTACTCAGTGCTATTGTTGAAGCATCTTTGGCAGCGATGTCATGTAAATGTCATATTTCAGTTTTTTAAACCTGTTTTTGCTTTGTCATTATGAGGTATTGTGTGTAGATTAATGAGGATTATTATTTTTTCATCCATTTTAGAATAAGGCTGTAATGTAACACAATGTGGAAAAATTCAAAGGGGTCTGAATATTTTCTGAAGGCACTGTATCTAGTAGAGAGGATTCTCTGTTTCCCCGGGTAATAAAAAACACTTTGCGTGGGCTGCAGTGGTTGCTGCAATGTATCTCCGTGGTTACGCACAGGCCACGGCACTACGCATAGAGGGGGACCTTCGTCCTGTTGTTGCCATAGAACCATATAAGGAAACTGACTTCCGGTTCTCTTTGGGAGAGAAAAGATCGATACCTCACAAAGCATTACGTCATTTACACATTCCCGGGAAAAAACTGTTAGAGGGAGAAGAGGGAGAGAGAGAGAATTAATTAAACTCGGGAAACGCTGCCTCATTCATCTTCCTCTTTGTTTTTATTTATTCATTTGGACAAAACAATAATTGGATGAAGTGTTAAATCACAGTAGACCTAACCCGCTGAGCTAAAGCCTAGGCTACAACTCGGGGAGCTAACACAAGTGTTCAGGTTTAAGGGCAAGACTAACCTACAAATCCAGTGAATGTGGTTCGCTGAGCCACCCGTGTTACACTACCCCTGTTACACCTGATGGGCTTGTAGACAGAAGAAGACTGAGTCCACCCCTGTTACACTACCCCTGTGTAACACGGGTGGCTCAGCGTAGACAGAAGAAGACTGAGCCACCCCTGTTACACTACCCCTGTTACACCTGATGGGCTTGTAGACAGAAGAAGACTGAGCCACCCCTGTTACACTACCCCTGTGTAACACGGGTGGCTCAGCGTAGACAGAAGAAGACTGAGCCACCCCTGTTACACTACCCCTGTTACACCTGATGGGCTTGTAGACAGAAGAAGACTGAGCCACCCCTGTTACACTACCCTGTGTAACACGGGTGGCTCAGCGTAGACAGAAGAAGACTGAGCCACCCCTGTTACACTACCCCTGTTACACCTGATGGGCTTGTAGACAGAAGAAGACTGAGCCACCCCTGTTACACTACCCCTGTGTAACACGGGTGGCTCAGCGTAGACAGAAGAAGACTGAGCCACCCCTGTTACACTACCCCTGTTACACCTGATGGGCTTGTAGACAGAAGAAGACTGAACCACCCCTGTTACACCTGATGGGCTTGTAGACAGAAGAAGATAACTGTTGTTTTATACTGTATTTACCAGTAAGATGCTGTAGAGAAGAGACGTATCTATTCATTACCGGCTGGCTGCCCTCAGGTGGCGTTTATGAGCTGTTAAAGGGAAGCTCAAACTCGTGGTGCCGTGACTGCGGATTTTCCTCGGTTATCTAACACACACACACACACACACACACACACACACACACACACACACACACACACACACACACACACACACACACACGCACACACACACACACACACACACACACACACTGCCCTTCCTCTTAACACATACACGCACACACTGTCCTTCCCCCGAACACATACACATACACACACACACACACACACACACACACTTTGACGCTGCAGCACAAATCCATGTGTGGTTTGTGTGGTTTGTGTGAGAGGAGGGCGATGATGTAGAGCAGCAGCAGAGAGGAGGAGAGCAGGCTGGGTTGTGTAGGGTGTGTGTGTAGTAGAGAGGGTTTTATGAGGTGAAGGTGACGTAAAGCATTATTCATTGCAATGTGCGTATGTGTCAATCAGTATGTTCATTATACAGTTAGAAAAAGCTATGCAAAGACAGGAATTTACAGCACATACATATCCACAAATAAATATGCATTTGACAAAACATACTGTACGTGTCCTAGTCTGTCTGTTCAGCATCTGTAGTATCTGTGTCAATAATGTTAATCAGCGTGTGTGTGTGTGTGTTTGTGTGTTTGTGTGTGTGTGTTTGTGCATGCACATGTCTGTGTGTGTGTGCATGCATATGTGTGTTTGTTTGTGTACCTTTGTGCATGCTTGAATGCATGTTTAAATGTGTCCGTGTGTGTGTGTGTGTGTGTGTGTCAGAGTGCCAGTGCTCTGAGGTAAACAGGTGTCACTGTCTCAGTGGTGTGTGTTTCAGGTTGGAGGCAAAGCGGATGGCGGTTGCTAGGTAACCAGGTAGAATAGGGCTTGAATTACACCGGTGTCTCTCCCTGTCCCAAACGCAGGCAACTCTTTTCTCCGACCTCATCTACTCTTTCCTAAAGCTAGACACCCATCTCTTATTTTTTGGTGGAGTTTGAGGCCTCTGCGAGGAGAAGCAAGATACAACCAACTGAAAAGTACTGCATCTCACATTTGGAACCTTTTGGAACTGTCTAGAACCTTCCAGAACCTTTTTAGAACGTTTGAATTTTCTGATCCCTGTTGACGTCTACTAGGAGCCACCTGAGGAACTGAAGCAACTTTTTCGCTT
>NW_021822853.1:0-42500 GCF_901001165.1 Salmo trutta | reverse complement strand
TATTAAACAAAAGTGAAATAAACAATACAAAATTAACAGTAAACATTACACTCACAAAAGTTCCAAAAGAATAAAGACATTTCAAATGTAATTGTATGTCTATATACAGTGTTGTAATGATGGGCAAATTGTTAAAGTACAAAAGGGAAAATAAATAAACATAAATATGGGTTGTATTTACAATGGTGTTTGTTCTTCACTGGTTGCCTTTTTCTTGTGGCATCAAGTAACAAATCTTGCGGCTGTGATGTCACACTGTGGTATTTCACCCAATTTATCAAAAGTGGATTTGTTTTTGAATTCTTTGTGGGTCTGTGTAATCTGAGTGAAATATGTGTCTCTAATATGGTCATACATTTGGCAGGAGGTTAAGAAGTGCAGTTCAGTTTCCACCTTATTTTGTGGGCAGTGTGCACATAGCCTGTCTTTTCTTGAGAGCCAGGTCTGCCTTCGGTGGCCTTTCTCAATAGCAAGGTTCAGCAAGGGTCAGTCACAGTGGTCAGGTATTCTGCCACTGTGTACTCTCTGTTCAGGGCCAAATAGCATTTTAGTTTGCTATGTTATTTTGTTAATTCTTTCCAATGTGTCAAGTAATTATCTTTTTGTTTTCTCATGATTTGGTTGGGTCTAATTGTGTTGCTGTCATGGGGCTCTGTGGGGTCTGTTTGTGTTTGTGAACAGAGCCCCAGGATCAGCTTGCTTAGGGGACTCTTCTCCATGTTAATTACTCTGTAGGTGATGGCTTTGTTATGGAAGGTTTGGGAATTGCTTCCCTTTAATTAAGTGGTTGTAGAATTCAACGTCTCTTTTCTGGATTTTGATAATTAGCGGGTATCGGCCTAATTCTGCTGTTTCTCTCTCTCTCTCTCTCTCTCTCACACACTCCTCCACAGAGAGCAGCCAGCCTAGAGGAGAGAGAGAAGAGGAGGACAGTAAAAGATGAAAGAGGGAGGGAGTTGTGACTCACCATGCTGTCACGATGCTTTGTATGACGTCATGTACCACACTCCAGTGTCTGTGTGTGTGCGTGTGTTTTACTTGTGTGTGTGTGTGCGTGTGTTGTACTTGTGTGTGTGTGTGTTGTACTTGTCTGTGTGTCCCAGATGTGCACCTGTGTACATTGTTTTGTTTGACCGATTGTCCATTATGTTGTGTAACTCCTGTTTCTGTGTGTGTGTGTGTGTGTGTGTGTGTGTGTGTGTGTGTGTGTGTGTGTGTGTGTGTGTGTGTGTGTGTGTTCTCTTTGTCCTGTCAGGTGGCCTTTCCCTGATGCCTGTGTGTCTATTTCTATTTTCCTTGTCTGATTTGTTTCGTCTGGATCTAATATGTGTGCAATATTTACATTGGGGGTTCAGGTTCCATGTGTAATGATTTGAATCGTGTTTAAACATGTTCATTAGTTAGTTTTGTTGAACTGGTTTGGTTTGAGCTGCATTCAGGAGGGAGGGGTCTGGGATCTGTTCTGTGTTGTTTATGAAAATAAACACAATACAACAAAAATATGTGTTTATGTTAGTGTGAGTGCGTATATGAGAGCGAGAGAGAAAAAGAGAGAGAGAGAAAGAGAGAGAGGGCTAGTAGAACTGGGGCTAGGATAGCTGGGGCTAGTATTGCTGGGGTAAGTAGAGCTGGGGTTAGTCAAGCTGGGGCTCGGAGAGCTTGGGCTAGTGAGCTGGGGCTAGTAAATCCGGGGCTAGTCGAGCTGGGCTGGGGCTTGTAGAGCTGGGGATAGCAGAGCTGGGGCTGGGACTAGTAGAGTTGGGGCTAGTAGACCTGGGGCTAGTAGAGTTGGGGCTAGTAGAGCTGGGGCTAGTAGAGCAGGGGCTAGTAGAGCAGGGGCTAGTAGAGCAGGGGCTAGTAGAGCTGGGGCTAATAGAGCAGGGGCTAGTAGAGCAGGGACTAGTAGAGCTGGGGCTAATAGAGCAGGGGCTAGTAGAGCAGGGGCTAGTAGAGCTGGGGCTAGTAGAGCAGGGGCTAGTAGAGCAGGGACTAGTAAAGCTGGGGCTAATAGAGCAGGGGCTAGTAGAGCAGGGACTAGTAAAGCTGGGGCTAATAGAGCAGGGGCTAGTAGAGCAGGGACTAGTAAAGCTGGGGCTAGTAGAACTGGGGCTAGTAGAGTTGGGGCTTGTAGAGCAGGGACTAGTAGAGCAGGGGCTAGTAGAGCAGGGACTAGTAGAGCAGGGGCTAGTAGAGCAGGGGCTAGTAGAGCAGGGGCTAGTAGAGCAGGGACTAGTAGAGCTGGGGCTAGTAGAACTGGGGCTAGTAGAGTTGGGGCTAGTAGAGCAGGGGCTAGTAGAGCAGGGGCTAGTAGAGCTGGGGCTAGTAGAGCAGGGGCTAGTAGAGCAGGGGCTAGTAGAGTTGGGGCTAGTAAAGCTGGGGCTAATAGAGCAGGGGTTAGTAGAGCAGGGGTTAGTAGAGCAGGGGCTAGTAGAGCTGGGGCTAGTAGAACTGGAGCTAATAGAGCAGGGGCTAGTAGAGCAGGGGCTAGTAGAGCTGGGGCTAGTAGAACTGGGGCTAGTAGAGTTGGGGCTAGCAGAGCTGGGGCTAGCAGTGCTGGTGCTAGTAGAGCTGGGACTAGTAGAGTTGGGGCTGGGGTAGTAGAGCTGGGAATAGTAGGGCTGGGGCTAGTAGAGCTGGGCTGGGGCTTGTTCAAACATTAATCTTTTTATTTTATTTATTTATTTCACCTTTATTTAACCAGGTAGGCAAGTTGAGAACAAGTTCTCATTTACAATTGCGACCTGGCCAAGACAAAGCAAAGCAGTTCGACACATACAACAACACAGAGTTACACATGGAATAAACAAACATACAATCAATAATACAGTAGAAAAAGTCTATATACAGTGTGTGCAAATGAGGTAGAATAAGGGAGGTAAGGCAATAAATAGGCCATGGTGGCGAAGTAATTACAATATACATATTAAACACTGGAATGGTAGAATGTGCAGAAGATGAATGTGCAAGTAGAGATACTGGGGTGCAAAGGAGCAAGATAAATAAATAAATACAGTATGGGGATGAGGTAGTTGGATGGGCTATTTACAGATGGGCTATGTACAGGTGCAGTGATCTGTGAGCTGCTCTGACAGCTGGTGCTTAAAGCTAGTGAGGAATATATGAGCCTCCAGCTTCAGTGAATTTTGCAGTTCGTTCCAGTCATTGGCAGCAGAGAACTGGAAGGAAAGGCAGCCAAAGGAAGAATTGGCTTTGGGGGTGACCAGTGAGATATACCTGCTGGAGCACGTGCTACGGGTGGGTGCTGCTATGGTGACCAGTGAGCTGAGATAAGGCGGGGCTTTACCTAGCAGAGACTTGTAGATGACCTGGAGCCAGTGGGTTTGGCGACGAGTATGAAGCAAGGGCCAACCAACGAGAGCATACAGGTCGCAGTGATGAGTAGTATATGTGTCACGCCCTGACCTGAGAGAGTCGTTTTTCTCTGTTTGGTTAGGTCAGGGTGTCACATGGGGTGGGCATTCTATGTGTTGTATGTCTATGTTGTTTTTTCTTTATTGGCCGAGTATGGTTTCCAATCAGAGGGCAGCTGTCATTCGTTGTCTCTGATTGGGAGTCATACTTAGGCAGCCTTTTCCCCACCTGTGTTTGTGGGTTATTATTATTTCTGTGTGTTTACGCCACAGTTGCGTTACGTTTCTTGCTGTTTACCCGTTTATTGTTTTAGCCAGCACACTACCAACCAGGTCAACACACTACCAACCAGGTCAGCACGCTACCAACCAGGTCAACACGCTACCAACCAGGTCAGCACGCTACCAACCAGGTCAACACACTACCAACCAGGTCAACACACTACCAACCAGGTCAACACACTACCAACCAGGTCAACACACTACCAACCACGTCATCACACTACCAACCAGGTCAACACACTACCAACCAGGTCAACACACTACCAACCAGTTCAACACACTACCAACCAGGTCAACACACTACCAACCAGGTCAACACACTACCAACCAGGTCAGCACACTACCAACCAGGTCAGCACACTACCAACCAGGTCAACACACTACCAACCAGGTCAACACACTACCAACCAGGTCAACACACTACCAACCAGGTCAACACACTACCAACCAGGTCAACACACTACCAACCAGGTCAGCACACTACGAACCAGGTCAGCACACTACCAACCAGTTCAACACACTACCAACCAGGTCAACACACTACCAACCAGTTCAACACACTATGAACCAGGTCATCACACTACCAACCAGGTCAACACACTACCAACCAGGTCAACACACTACCAACCAGGTCAGCACACTACGAACCAGGTCAGCACACTATGAACTGAGTCAGAACACTACAAACCAGGTCAGCACCATTTGAACTGAGTCAGCACACTTTGAACCAGGTCAGCACACTACCAATCAGATCAGCACACCTTGAACCGGGTCAGCACACTACCAATCAGATCAGCACACCTCGAACCAGGTTAGTGGGTAGGAACGATATGAACAGAATCCGAATCAGGGAACAGTGGCCGAGTCCACACACAGGTCAGGGTCGTGGAAAAACATTTGACGATCAATAAATCCAGTTGGTACCTTCCTGTTTCAATCCATTAAAACTATGGTTGGTTGGTTGGTTGGTTGGTTGGTTGGTTGGTTGGTTGGTTGGTTGGTCAGTTGGCTGGTTGGTTGGTTGGTCAGTTGGCTGGTTGGTTGGTTGGTTGGTAAAAGATGACACTGACGATGGTCGCCCTGTTGCTAGCTTTATTTTAGTGTTATTTCGTACTTTATTTGATCAGAACGTTTCTAGTATTATTTCCAATGACCGACAAGCACTTCTGGACATCAGATCGAAGATTAATCACCACAAATGTCCATAGCTGGAAATCCTTTGTCTTGACTACCCGAAGCAGTTCCATTCATCACAGCAGCCCTTTTTCCAAAAAGGCGCTGCCGGAGAAGGGGAAGGCGAGCTGGGGTTCTTGTCCGATTAAGGAAAAGGGCAAACTTCCCTCTGCTTCCTAGTATATTACTTGCATAACAATAAAACCTTTGCAATAAACCTTTTAGAGCTCAGATATGAGACTGTAACGTAATCTGCTTTACAGAGACTTGATTGATGGGGGATGTGCTTGATCAGGCTATACAGATTGTGTTTTTTTCCTGGAATACCTCACAATCAAATGCTGACCCCATTATCTCCCGGCACCTATCACGGCTGTGTACATCCCCCCCGACAAGCCGATACCACGCTGGCACTCAAGGAATTACACGGGACAATGAAAAAATTGGAAACAGTATATCCCGAGGCAGCATTTGTTGTAGCCGGTTACTTTAACAAAGGACATTTTGGGAAAATTCTCCCGAAATTCCGCCAACACATCTCTTGCCTCACTCTACATTCTGAGACAGACACAAAGCCTTCCTTTGCCCCCCGCCTTCGGCAAATCAGGTCATGCCTCCATTCCGCTTCACGCACCTATGGGCAGGAATTAAAACAGGAAACACCGGTGGTAAGGTCTGTTCAATGCTGGTCTGACCAATCAGAACCCATGCTACATGACTGTTTTGATCACTCAGACTGGGATACATTCCGGGCTACCTCTGGGAATAACGTCGACAAATACACTGAACCTGTCTCTGGGTTAATCAGAAAGTGCATAGAGGATGTTGTTTCTACAGTGACGAATAAAACATATCCAAACCAAAAACCGTGGATAGATGACAGCATTCGGGCAAAACTAAAAGTGCGAACCGCCACATTTAACCACGGTAAGGTGGACGAGGACAAACAGAGCATCTATGACCTACTGTATAACCTTCGCAAGACAATCAAAGAGACAAAAGGACAGTACATGGACAAAGTGAAGTCGCAATTCAATGGCTCAGACACGAGACATGTGGCAGGGACTTCTGTCATCACGAAGTGCTTTGAAAGTCAAGGACCATATCACTTCCACCATACCCGACACCCTTGACCCACTACAATTTGCATACCGCCCCAACAAATCCACGGACGACGCAATCGGCGTTGCACTGCACACCGCCCTATCTCACCTGGACGAGGAATACCTATGTGAGAATGTTGTTCATCAACTACAGCTTAGCCTTCTACACCATACTACTTCTACTCCAAGCTCATCACTAAGCTCAGGACCCTGGGTCTGAACTCCTCCCTGTGGAACTAGATTCTAAATTTCCTGACGGGCCACCACCAGTGGGTGAGGGTAGGCAACAACACCTCCACCACGCTGACCCCCAACAAGGTAGCCCACCAGGGTGTGTGCTCAGCCCCCTCCTGTACTCTCTCTGTTCACCCATGACTGCGTGGCCACGCACAACTCCAACTCAATCATTATGTTTGCTGACGACACGACAGTGGTAGGCCTGATTATCAACAACGATGACACAGCCTACAAGGAGGAGGTTAGAGGCCTGGAGGAGTGGTGCCAGGAAAATAACTCTCCCTCAACAAAACGAAGGAGCTTATCGTGGACTACAGGAGAGAGAAGAGGGAGCATGCCCCCATCCTCATCGACGGGGCCACAGTGGGCAGGGTCAAAAGCTTGAAGTTCCTCTGCGTAAACATCACTGACTGCCTGAAATGGTTTCGCCGCACCAACACCGTGGTTGACAAAATTCGGCATGGCCCCGAAGACTCTCACAAACTTTTACAGATGCACCATTGACAGCATTCTGTCGTGCTGCATCACCGCCTGGTATGGCAACTGCACCGCCCTCAACCACATGGCTGTCAACCACATGGTATTCAGCTCAAAATATCACCGGGGGCACGGAGCCTCCTCTCTAGGATATATGCATCACTAGGTGTCAAAGGAAAGCCAAGATCATTAAGGCTTTCAGTCACAAGGGCCACAGATGATTCACTTGGCTACGGTCCGACAGACGAAGACATTACAGATGCATTAGTGCCAAGATGGAGAGTCAGAGAAACAGCTTCTATTACCAGACCATCAGACTGTTGAACAGATTCTACTACCATCAGACTGTTGAACAGCTTCTATTAGCATCAGACTGTTGAACAGCTTCTATCACCATCAGACTGTTGAACAGCTTCTATCACCATCAGACTGTTGAACAGCTTCTATTAGCATCAGACTGTTGAACAGCTTCTATCACCATCAGACTGTTGAACAGCTTCTATCACCATCAGACTGTTGAACAGATTCTACTACCATCAGACTGTTGAACAGCTTCTATTAGCATCAGACTGTTGAACAGCTTCTATTACCAGACCATCAGACTGTTGAACAGCTTCTATCACCATCAGACTGTTGACCAGCTTCTATCACCATCAGACTGTTGAACAGCTTCTATCACCATCAGACTGTTGAACAGCTTCTATTACCATCAGACTGTTGAACAGCTTCTATTACCATCAGACTGTTGACCAGCTTCTATCACCATCAGACTGTTGAACAGCTTCTACTGTTGAACAGCTTCTATTACCATCAGACTGTTGAACAGCTTCTATTACCATCAGACTGTTGACCAGCTTCTATTACCATCAGACTGTTGAACAGCTTCTATTCCGGAGACACCTGAAACCCCACCTCTTTAAGGAATACCTGGGATAGGATAAAGTAATCCTTCTAACCCCCCCCCAAAAGATTTAGATGCACTATTGTAAAGTGGTTGTTCCACTGGATATCATAAGGTGAATGCACCAATTTGCAAGTCGCTCTGGATAAGATCGTCTGCTAAATGACTTAAATGTAAATGTATTACCATCAGACTGTTGACCAGCTTCTATTACCATCAGACTGTTGACCAGCTTCTATTACCATCAGACTGTTGAACAGCTTCTATTACCATCAGACTGTTGAACAGCTTCTATTACCATCAGACTGTTGAACAGCTTCTATTACCATCAGACTGTTGAACAGACATCACTAGCCGTCTACCAAATCAATCAGTACTCACTCACACAACACGCACACCTCACACACACAAACACTCACCCACTCACACTCACACCCACGCGCACACCCACACTAACACACACACTCACGCGCACACCCACACACACACTAACACACACTAACACACACTAACACACACACACACACACACACACACACACACACAGCCAACGCTGAGACGTTGAACCACTGGACACCCACAAACACACTAACACACTAACACACACTAACACACACTAACACACACTAACACCCACACAGAGCCAACGCTGCTGTCCCATGTCATAGAGACATTGAACTGGACACCCAGTGGTTCAATGAACTAATTTCATTGAACCACTGTGTGTGTGTGTGTGTGTGTGTGTGTGTGTGTGTGTGTGTTTGAGACCGTGTAGGTTACACATATGTGTGTATTTAAATACTGTATCCGACATAGCTCATTGTAATATTTCTACCACTGTACAATGTGTTTTAGTTACACTGATAATACACACTGTATATATTTATTTAAATACTTGATTCTTGACATACAGTTGAAGTCAGAGGTTTATATACACTTAGGTTGGAGTCATTAAAACTCGTTTTTCAACCACTCCACAAATTTCTTGTTAACAAATTATAGTTTTGGCAAGTCGGTTAGGACATCTACTTTGTGCATGACACAAGTCATTTTTCCAACAATTGTTTACAGACAGATTATTTCACTTATAATTCACTGTATCACAATTCCAGTGGGTCAGAGGTTTACATACACTAAGTTGACTGTGCCTTTAAACAGCTTGGAAAATTCCAGAAAAGGATGTCATGGCTTTAGAAGCTTCTGATAGGCTAACATCATTTGAGTCAATTGGAGGTGTACCTGTGGATGTATTTCAAGGCCTACCTTCAAACTCAGTGCCTCTTTGCTTGACATCATGGGAAAATCAAAAGGAATCAGCCATGACCTCAGAAGAAAATTGTAGACCTCCACAAGTCTGGTTCATCCTTGGGAGGAATTTCCAAACACCTGAAGGTACCACGTTCATCTGTACAAACAACAGTACGCAAGTATAAACACCATGGGACCACGCAGCCGTCATACTGCTCAGGAAGGAGACGCGTTCTGTCTCCTAGAGATGAACATAGTTTGGTGCTAAAAATGCTAATCAATCCCAGAACAACAGCAAAGGACCTTGTGAAGATGTTGGAGGAAACAGGTACAAAAGCATCTATATCCACAGTAAAACGAGTCCTATATCGACATAACCTGAAATGCCGCTCAGCAAGGAAGAAGTCACTGCTCCAAAACTGCCATAAAAAAGCCAGACTACAGTTTGCAACTGCACATGGGGACAAAGATCGTACTTTTTAGAGAAATGTCCTCTGGTCTGATGAAACAAAAATAGAACTGTTTGGCCATAATGACCATCGTTACGTTTGGAGGAAAAAGGGTGACGTTTGCAAGCCGAAGAACACCATCCCAACCGTGAAGCACGGGGATGGCAGCATCATGTTGTGGGGGTGCTTTGCTGCAGGAGGGACTGCTGCACTTCACAAAATAGATGGCATCATGATGTGGGAAAATTATGTGGATATATTGAAGCAACATCTCAAGACATCAGTCAGGAAGTTAAAGCTTGTTCGCAATAGGGTCTTCCAAATGGACAATGACCCCAAACATACTTCCAAAGTTGTGGCAAAATGGCTTAAGGACAACAAAATCAAGGTATTGGAGTGGCCATCACAAAGCCCTGACCTCAATCCTATAGAAAATGTGTGAGCAGAACTGAAAAAGCACGTGCGAGCAAGGAGGCCTACAAACCTGACTCAGTTACACCAGCTCTGTCAGGAGGAATGGGCTAAAATTCACCCAACTTATTGTGGGAAGGTTGTGGAAGGCCACCCAAAACGTTTAACCCAAGTTAAACAATTTAAAGGCAATGCTACCAAATACTAATTGAGTGTATGTAAACTTCTGACCCACTGGGAATGTGATGAAATAAATAAAAGCTGAAAAAATCTTTCTCTGTACTATTATTCTGACATTTCACCCACACAATCTCTTTTTACCATACAGACTGTCGGTACACACTGTTATGCTGGTGTGTTATACTGCTGTAGCGGTGTGTGTGTGTAAGACTGTGTAAGTGTATCGGTACTTGTGTGTGCGTGCGTGCGTGTGTGTGTTTGAGACCGTGTAGGTTACACATATGTGTGTTTAGTAGGTGTGGGCAGCTACTGTATAATACCTCACCCTAACCCCACCTAGCCATATGGCCAGACATCCGTGAAGAAAATGCTATAACCTCTATCAAATTCCCTCTCGCTCTCTCTCCTTCACACACACACACACACACACACACACACACACACACACACACCTTTTAATCAAACACAGCACTTTACTATCTGATAACACTTATCATGTAAATACAAAAGCCACATCAACTTTCTCTCTACCACCCTCTCCAATTTCCCTACAGCGAAACCTGAAACAAATTCAACTTTTCCTGTTTATTACAATATTATGAACACAGTTCTGGACTGTTGTGTCCATCATATGTTGAGACACTGTCTGTCTGAATCAATGCTCGTGCTCCTGTCTGATCCGATTATCGATTATTAATAAACCTACCGAGAGATAGGCGCGTGAGCATAGGCTACCTAACTACAAGCGACCACTATCTAAATATGATGTAAGTTTCTTATAACACTGTAATAACCTACAGGTTTCTCCGATGCTATTTGTTTTATGCCCCAGTTCGTGTTTTTCATCCTGCCCGGAAGAGAAGGCGTGTTCGCGTTTTACCCAAGTCAACCTTTTCCATATGATCAGTCGTGTCTGTCAACCGCTCCAAACTCAACGGCACTAAGTTCTAACAGACTCTGCTTGGACTTTTCACACACCAAAACTTTTCCCGGAGAAAATATCCACCAATTCTGGACATCATTGATGTAGGTATGACATTTCATTTTTACTCGTTTCATTCGTGTTTATTAGCAAGTTGTGACAGGTGCAAGTCCCTCGCGCTGTGCGTGCGTCTGTGAAGGTTATTTCTTAACAAGGTGTTTACCGGGGTCACTGGTGACTAACAGGCTTTTCAGTTAAATGTTAAAGCAGTTAAAAATATGTTATTATATCTTGTCTCATCAGTCAGACCGTTGGGGGTGTTTTGTTAGGGTGGAAATCTTGCGCGCCGCGGATGTAGTGCTCTGTATCTTGGAGTGTATTTCTTACTCCAAACAGTTCCAAAACGTTTTGCAACAAAAACTAGCGGTCGAGCAAACAGGGCGGGACCTACCTCAATCTGTCTAATAGAAATGCTAGTTTTTGTTGCAAAACAACTTTTTGGGGTAATGATAACACACACCTATTTGCTAAACAAACCTCATAAACCAAACGGAAACTCCGCACAGGTGAGACCACCGTTTACACACAACACTCACACACACACACACACACACACACACACACACACACACACACACACACACACACACACACACACACACACACACACACACACAGTAGAGATTAGAGATCTAATACTGGCCTCATTTTAGGATGAAGTACCAACTGATAAACTGATCCCTGTGGTAAGCAGAGACTAGTACTTTGTATTTGACCATGTACATCCACTGTCTGTCTGTGTTTCTCTCTCTCTCAGAGGTGATGGAGGGAGAAGGGGAGTTGTTGGACTTGAGCCACCTCTCAGAGGCAGAGCAGACATCCATCTTGGAAGTGTTACTAAGGGACTCGGATCTGCGTTGCCTTGACGAGGGGCGTGTAAGGTCAGAGGTGATTATTATTTAACCCTTTAGGTCCCTGATGAGCATCATGTTGACTGATTATGTTTATTTAACTAAGCAAGTCAGTTAAGAACAAATTCTTATTTACAATGACGGCCTACTGGGGAACAGTGGGTTAACTGCCTTGTTCAGGGGCACAACGACAGATTTGTACCTTGTCAGCTCAGGGATTCGATCTAGCAACCTTTCGGTTATTGGCCCAACACTAACCACAAGGCTACCTGCCGCCCCATTTAATGTATTAATTTATTGATTGATGTTTTTTTTTAAATATAGAGGTATGTTAATGTTATCCACAGAGTGCTGGTGTTGGTGCAGGTGTTTGTTCCAGCCCAGCACTAACACACCTGATTCAAATAACTAAAACATTGTTTTACTTAAAAATGTTTGCCATATCAGATGCTCTTATTTACATTTTAAATTTGCTTATATTTTACCCCCTTTTTCTCCGCAATTTTGATCTTGTCTCATCGCTGCAATTCCCCTCTCGGGAGAGGCAACAGTCGAGTCATGTGTCGACACCGCCAAACCGCCACCGCCAAACCGACACCACACCCGCCCGCTTCATCCGGAAGCCAGCTGCACCAATGTGTCGGAGGAAACAAAGTTCACCTGACAACCGCGGTCATCCTGTAGTCGCCCGGCCCGCCACAAGGAGTCACTAGAGCGCAATGAGCCAAGTAAAGACCCCCACCCCTCAGCCAAACCCTTCCCTAGCCCGGACGGGCCAGTTCTGCGTCGCCCTATGGGACTCCCGATCACGACCGGCCGGGATTGAACCCGGGTCTGTAGTGACGCCTTAGACTGCTGCGTCACTTGGGAGGCCCCTAGATGCTCTTTTCTAAATCAACTTTCAGCAGTTTCATAGGGAAAACAACCACATATCACAGTCATTGCAATAATTGGTACAATAGTGAAACATGATGTTAAACCCTCAGGACCCTGCAGCAGAAAGAGGCGGACCCAGTGCGTCTGAGGTTGCTGTCGGGGGCGTGGTTTCATGAGGAGAGGACCAAGCGCTACCGAGACACAAAGGATGGTGTTGACATCGTACAGGCATCCATACGAGGCAGGAAGCCAAGAACAGGTCAGACAACACACACACACGCACGCACGCACGCACGCACGCACGCACACACACACACACACACACACACACACACACACACACACACACACACACACACACACACCAAGAATAACCAAGTGTAGGAGGACATCTGGTATTGGTTGATTGATTGATTGATTGGCAGATTTGTCTGTGAGTGGGGTGTTTAAATGGCAGACAGAAGATGCTCCTCCCACTAACAACAACGACCCCAGCTCTCAGATAGAGGACAAGAAAGAGGAGGATGACAAGAGAAGGTGAAGGCATTTCTAATACAGAGGGTTGGGATGGTATAGTAATGGGTAGGGAATGTTTGTCTTGGAGAAGGACTGGTATGTACAGTTTTAATGTCTGTCGTTTTTTAAACATGTTCATCTCAGTAACAGGAGTCCACTTACAGCCAGACCCAGACCCAAACCCAGGAGCCCAAACCCACAGGTTAGTCGTGTGTGTGTATGTGTTTATTAGCTGGAGAATTCAGTTTGCAGATGGAGGATATTCAGTCTAGTTGTGGAAAGGTAATCTTTCTCCCTCCCTCCCTCCCTCCCTCCCTCCCTCCCTCCCTCCCTCCCTCATAGTATTGTTCTAGAAACATGCTAACAATGTGTAAGTTCCCTCACCCTGTGTGTGTGTGTGTGTGTGTGTGTGTGTGTGTGTGTGTGTGTGTGTGTGTGTGTGTGTGTGTGTGTGTGTGTGTGTGTGTGTAGGATACAGACTCTGTGTCCAGTGTTGTGACAGAAGCTGATCTGATGCCTCTAAGGCCTGGGATCTCCATCAGCACTCTAAGTTTGCAGTCTAACTACACAGTGAGACACACACTCTTGTTCACTCAAGGTGATCCTATCTCTGTTCCTTCAGTTAAGTGGGATTATTTTGATTAACTATGTGTATATTCTGTGTTTGTGTGTGTGTGTGTGTTTGTGTATTCTCTCTGTTTGTTTGTGTGTATTCTCTCTGTGTTTGTGTGTTCTCTCTGTGTTTGTGTGTTCTCTCTGTGTTTGTGTGTTCTCTTTGTGTGTGTGTGTTCTCTCTGTGTGTGTGTGTTCTCTCTCTCTGTGTGTGTGTTCTCTCTCTGTGTGTGTTCTCTGTGTGTGTGTTCTCTTTGTGTGTGTGTGTGTTCTCTCTCTGTGTGTGTGTGTGTTTTTGTGTGTGTGTTCTCTCTGTGTGTTTGTGTGTGTGTGTTCTCTGTGTGTGTGTGTGTGTGTGTTCTCTCTGTGTGTGTGTGTGTGTGTGTGTTCTCTCTGTGTGTGTACGTGTGTGTGTTCTCTGTGTGTGTGTGTGTTCTCTGTGTGTGTGTGTGTGTTCTCTGTGTGTGTGTGTGTGTTCTCTGTGTGTGTGTTCTGTGTGTGTGTTCTCTGTGTGTGTGTGTGTGTTCTCTGTGTGTGTGTGTTCTCTCTGTGTGTGTACGTGTGTGTGTTCTCTGTGTGTGTGTAGCTAAGTGGCAGTATGATGAGTCTGTTCAGTTCTGGGGAGTTTGGGGCAGTGGAGGTGAAGGGGCGTGTCCTGTTCTCGTTGGACTATGACACTCAGAGGGAGAAGCTACAGGTCAGAGTGTGTCGTTGTGAAGGCCTGGCTGCTGCACACAAGAACCACTCCGACCCGTAAGTAGGGTTGGTATTTCGAGGATCATTTTTGGGAACTATCCGTTTAAGAAGCACTTGTTTTGTGTTAAGAAGTGTGTGTGTGTGTGTGTGTGTGTGTTTTAGGTACGCAAAGGCCTATCTCCTGCCTGATAAGTCTTCTCACAGTAAGAAGAAAACAACAGTAAAGAAAAAGACCCTCAACCCAGTCTTTGACCAGACACTGAAAGTGAGAGCACCCAAACATCTCTCTGTCTCATTTCTGTCTCTCTCATGTCTCTTCTCTCTCTGCCTGTCTATCTGGTCCGTCTCATTTCTGTCTCTCTCATGTCTCTCCTCTCTCTGCCTGTCTATCTGCCTGTCTCTCTGGTCTGTCTCATTTCTGTCTCTCTCATGTCTCTTCTCTCTCTGCCTGTCTATCTGCCTGTCTCTCTGGTCTGTCTCATTTCTGTCTCTCTCATGTCTCTCCTCTCTCTGCCTGTCTATCTGCCTGTCTCTCTGGTCTGTCTCATTCCTGTCTCTCTCATTATAATGTGCAATTATAACATGGTCCAAGCACACCAAGACAGTCGTGAAGAGGGCACGACAAAACCTATTCCCCCTCAGGAAAATAAACAGATTTGGCATGGGTCCTCAGATCTTCAAAAGGTTCTACAGCTGCACCATCGAGAGCATCTTGACTGGTTGCATCACTGCCTGGTATGGCTACTGCTCGGTCTCCGACCGCAAGGCACTACAGAGGGTAGTGTGAACGGCCCAGTATAACACTGGGGCCAAGCTTCCTGCCATCCAGGACCCTCTATACCAGGCGGTGTCAGAGGAAGGCCCTAAAAATTGTCAAAGACTCCAGCCACCCAAGTCATAGACTGTTCTCTCTACTACCACACGGCAAGCAGTACCGGAGCGCCAAGTCTAGGTCCAAGACACTACTAAACAGCTTCTACCCCCAAGCCATAAGACTCCTGAACATCTAGTCAAATGGCTACCCAGACTATTTGCATTGACCCCACCCCTTGTATATAATCTCGCTATTGTTATTTTACTGCTGCTCTTTAACTACTTGTTACTTTTATTTCTTATTGTTACTCATATATATATATATATATATATATATATTCTTAACTGCATTGTTGGTTAATAAGTAAGCATTTGACTGTATTCGGCGCATGTGACTAATACAATTTGATTTGAATGATGTTGTTTGTGTTTCCCAGTATAAGATGAGCGTGTCAGAGGTACGTGGCAGGACTCTGAACCTGTCTGTGTGGCACGCTGCCCCCCTGGGTAGAAACCTGTTCCTAGGAGAGGTAGAACTGGAGCTGGCTCACTGGGACTGGACACACACAGACCCTGACTGGTACCAACTACAGCCACGGGTAGGACCAATACACACACGTGCGTGCAAACACATACAACATACATGCATACATACATACATACATATATACACCTACACCCAAACACATACCAAACACGCACGCATAAACACACACACACACACACACACACACACACACACACACACACACACACACACACACACACACACACACACACACATTCACACACCACAGCATGCAGTAAGTCCTGCATTGTGTGTAGTCTTAACAGGAGGAGAGAAAGTGCTGATAATTTCAACTAGCTCTTATATAGCCCTTCGAACCTGAGCGCTCTCTCTTCAATCTCCCTCTCTCCTTCCCTCTCTCTCTCTCTTCAACTCTCTCCTTCTTTCTCTCTTTCTCTCTCTCTTTCTCTCTCCCTCTCTCTCTCTCTCTCTCTCCCTCTCTCTCTCTCTCTCTCTCTCTCTCTTCCATCTCCCCCTCTCCTTCCCTCTCTCGCTCCTTTCACCCCTCTATCTCTCTCTCTCTTCAATCTCCCTCTCTCCTTCCCTCTCTCGCTCCTTTCACCCCTCTATCTCTCTCTCTCTCTTCTTTCTCCCTCTCTCTCCCTCTCTCAATTCAATCTCTCTCTCCCTCTCTCAATTCAATTCTCTCTCTATCTTTCTCTCAGTTGCAGTGTAGTCCAGAGTCTATCAGTAGTCGAGGAAACATCAGGCTCTCTATCAAGTTCACCCCAGCAGGATCTGAGGGTGAGCTGAGCTCCCTACGCACGTCACACACAGACGTCATGTCACACACAGACGTCATTTCCTTCCTCTCTCTCTCTCATCTCCGTCTGAACTTACTCTGCGTGTGTCTGCGTGTGTGTGTATGCGCGCGCGTGTGTGTGTCCGCTTGTGTGTGTGTGTGTGTGTATAGGTGGAGGTCTACCTCCATCTGGGGAGCTACACATTTGGCTGCGGCAGGCGCAGGGTCTTCTCTCCACCAAAGGTGGCGCCATCGACTCCTTCGTCAAGAGGTGGGTTAGAGCAGGTGTTCCTTATTAACTCAGGCCCCACTTCCAGCATTAGGAAACATCCCGTCTAACATCCCGTGCCACGTCTATTTCTATGGGTATAAGCACTGTTCACACCCCTCTTGTTGGTGGAGAGAACAGTTTGCTGATTTAATGATTATTTCCCACAATTCTGCACATTTTGTCATGGGGTGCAGAGAAGGTGTTTCAGTTTTAAAGCTCATTTTCTTGTAATTCTATACATTTTACCATTTATAATGTTTATTCAGGTGATATTTGAGTGGCTGAAAAACCCAAGCTGAGAAACGTTAGCTGCCATGTTAGTTGATCTGGACATCTCTGACTAACAAGACAAGAGGAACTGATGATGTACAACTCAGTTTAGTAATGTCACCTTGTGTATTCTACTAGTACAACTCAGTTTAGTAATGTCACCTTGTGTATTCTACTATTACAACTCAGTTTAGTAATGTCACCTTGTGTATTCTACTATTACAACTCAGTTTAGTAATGTCACCTTGTGTATTCTACTAGTACAACTCAGTTTAGTAATGTCACCTTGTGTATTCTACTATTACAACTCAGTTTAGTAATGTCACCTTGTGTATTCTACTATTACAACTCAGTTTAGTAATGTCACCTTGTGTATTCTACTATTACAACTCAGTTTAGTAATGTCACCTTGTGTATTCTACTATTACAACTCAGTTTAGTAATGTCACCTTGTGTATTCTACTATTACAACTCAGTTTAGTAATGTCACCTTGTGTATTCTACTATTACAACTCAGTTTAGTAATGTCACCTTGTACATTCTACTATTACAACTCAGTTTAGTAATGTCACCTTGTACATTCTACTATTACAACTCAGTAGTATGTCACCTTGTATTTAATACACTCAGTTAGTAATGCCACCTTGTGTATTCTACTATTACAACTCAGTTTAGTAATGTCACCTTGTGTATTCTACTATTACAACTCAGTTTAGTAATGTCACCTTGTGTATTCTACTATTACAACTCAGTTTAGTAATGTCACCTTGTGTATTCTACTAGTACAACTCAGTTTAGTAATGTCACCTTGTGTATTCTACTATTACAACTCAGTTTAGTAATGTCACCTTGTGTATTCTACTATTACAACTCAGTTTAGTAATGTCACCTTGTGTATTCTACTATTACAACTCAGTTTAGTAATGTCACCTTGTGTATTCTACTATTACAACTCAGTTTAGTAATGTCACCTTGTGTATTCTACTATTACAACTCAGTTTAGTAATGTCACCTTGTACATTCTACTATTACAACTCAGTTTAGTAATGTCACCTTGTACATTCTACTATTACAACTCAGTTTAGTAATGTCACCTTGTGTATTCTACTATTACAACTCAGTTTAGTAATGTCACCTTGTGTATTCTACTATTACAACTCAGTTTAGTAATGTCACCTTGTGTATTCTACTATTACAACTCAGTTTAGTAATGTCACCTTGTGTATTCTACTAGTACAACTCAGTTTAGTAATGTCACCTTGTGTATTCTACTATTACAACTCAGTTTAGTAATGTCACCTTGTGTATTCTACTATTACAACTCAGTTTAGTAATGTCACCTTGTGTATTCTACTATTACAACTCAGTTAGTAATGTCACCTTGTGTATTCTACTATTACAACTCAGTTTAGTAATGTCACCTTGTGTAGTGTATTCTACTATTACAACTCAGTTTAGTAATGTCACCTTGTGTATTCTACTATTACAACTCAGTTTAGTAATGTCACCTTGTGTATTCTACTATTACAACTCAGTTTAGTAATGTCACCTTGTGTATTCTACTATTACAACTCAGTTTAGTAATGTCACCTTGTACATTCTACTATTACAACTCAGTTTAGTAATGTCACCTTGTGTATTCTACTATTACAACTCAGTTTAGTAATGTCACCTTGTGTATTCTACTATTACAACTCAGTTTAGTAATGTCACCTTGTGTATTCTACTATTACAACTCAGTTTAGTAATGTCACCTTGTGTATTCTACTATTACAACTCAGTTTAGTAATGTCACCTTGTGTATTCTACTAGTACAACTCAGTTTAGTAATGTCACCTTGTGTATTCTACTATTACAACTCAGTTTAGTAATGTCACCTTGTGTATTCTACTATTACAACTCAGTTTAGTAATGTCACCTTGTGTATTCTACTATTACAACTCAGTTTAGTAATGTCACCTTGTGTATTCTACTATTACAACTCAGTTTAGTAATGTCACCTTGTGTATTCTACTATTACAACTCAGTTTAGTATGTCACCTTGTGTATTCTACTATTACAACTCAGTTTAGTAATGTCACCTTGTGTATTCTACTATTACAACTCAGTTTAGTAATGTCACCTTGTACATTCTACTATTACAACTCAGTTTAGTAATGTCACCTTGTGTATTCTACTATTACAACTCAGTTTAGTAATGTCACCTTGTACATTCTACTATTACAACTCAGTTTAGTAATGTCACCTTGTGTATTCTACTATTACAACTCAGTTTAGTAATGTCACCTTGTGTATTCTACTATTACAACTCAGTTTAGTAATGTCACCTTGTGTATTCTACTATTACAACTCAGTTTAGTAATGTCACCGTGTGTATTCTACTATTACAACTCAGTTTAGTAATGTCACCTTGTACATTCTACTATTACAACTCAGTTTAGTAATGTCACCTTGTGTATTCTACTATTACAACTCAGTTTAGTAATGTCACCTTGTGTATTCTACTATTACAACTCAGTTTAGTAATGTCACCTTGTGTATTCTACTATTACAACTCAGTTTAGTAATGTCACCTTGTGTATTCTACTATTACAACTCAGTTTAGTAATGTCACCTTGTGTATTCTACTATTACAACTCAGTTTAGTAATGTCACCTTGTACATTCTACTATTACAACTCAGTTTAGTAATGTCACCTTGTGTATTCTACTATTACAACTCAGTTTAGTAATGTCACCTTGTGTATTCTACTATTACAACTCAGTTTAGTAATGTCACCTTGTACATTCTACTATTACAACTCAGTTTAGTAATGTCACCTTGTGTATTCTACTATTACAACTCAGTTTAGTAATGTCACCTTGTGTATTCTACTATTACAACTCAGTTTAGTAATGTCACCTTGTACATTCTACTATTACAACATTCTAGAGTAAGTTGCAAGCTGGACTCAATTCCTTGATTTTTTTATAGATTGTTTCAGTTTTGTTTATTATCTTTTTCACTTGCTTTGGCAATGTAAACATATGTTTCCCATGCCAATAAATCCCCTTAAATTGAATTGAATTGAGAGAGACCCTTCGTGCAACCCCAGGGGGTGTGCCCCACAGTTTGAGAACCACTGGGTTCAGGGATCAGGCGTAGGAATACCAGCAGTGTGGCAGACCTCAACGTCTGGATTCCAGAAACTGGGGGCGAGAGTTAGTGGGATAAGACTGTTTTTAGTGGAACGTGTATAAAAACTGTACTTTAACTTTGATCTAAGCTACGTGCTGCCGGACGCCGGCCGGTTGAGCGGTCAGAAGACCCGGATGGTCAAGCGGTCAATCAGTCCAATCTACAACCACAGTATGGTGTACGAAGGGTTCCAACCTGCTGACCTGAGGGAGGCCTGCGCAGAGCTGACCGTCTGGCACCGTGAAGGGATTAAAACTTACCTGCTGGGAGGGGTCAGACTCAGCCCTGGGACAGGTGAGATTCAAACGCTAAGGCACGCGCACACACACACGCACGCACACGCACACGCACACGCACATAGATACGCACTGTGTATGCACAGATGCCACTGTAACATGGCGTGTATGTGTGTGTGTTACAGGTCTGAGCTACGGGGCGGCAGTGTGTTGGATGGATTCAACAGAGGAGGAAGTCACCATGTGGACGTCCATGATCCTGAACCCCAACCACTGGATAGATACTACACTACCTATCAGAACTAACCTGGCTAACCGCCAGAAGTAACACTGTTGGTGTATTCTGGGTAGTAGTCTGCTGTTGGTGTATTCTGGGTAGTAGTCTGCTGTTGGTGTATTCTGGGTAGTAGTCTGCTGTTGGTGTATTCTGGGTAGTATGCTGCTGTTGGTGTATTCTGAGTAATATGCTGCTGTTGGTGTATTCTGGGTAGTAGTCTGCTGTTGGTGTATTCTGAGTAATATGCTGCTGTTGGTGTATTCTGGGTAGTATGCTGCTGTTGGTGTATTCGGAGTAGTATGCTGCTGTTGGTGTATTCTGGGTAGTACTCTGCTGTTGGTGTATTCTGGGTAGTATGCTGCTGTTGGTGTATTCTGGGTAGTACTCTGCTGTTGGTGTATTCTGGGTAGTATGCTGCTGTTGGTGTATTCTGGGTTTTGTTGCCAATGGTAGAGATTGGCTGGGTCTAGTTTTCAAAAAGTTTGGGAAGAGAAAATGGAATAGGTGAGTAGGCCATCTGTCGTTTTAGTTTTCAGACCCAGATTATTCCAGTTGAATCAAATGCATTTAAATTAGGGCTGTGGTTTGAATGAGAATATGGTCTACGATACTTCCCCAAGCCTAGCTAGGGGTTTATAAATCCCTTAACGATCTGGTCTGTTGACTTACACAACAATAAGGAACGAAACAGAGGAAACTGACTGTGTGTTTGTTAACAAAGACTCTAGTTAACAGAGTGCCATTCTTATGTTAAAACTACTGTATGAAAGAATGTGTGTAATCTGTAGACCTTGGTCAAACATGATACTCTAGATAATCAACTTTTCTGCCTCTTGCTTTCTCTCTCTTTCCATCCCTCTCTCTTCTCTCTCTCTTTCCATCCCTCCCTCCCTCTCTCGCTCTCTTTCTCCCTTTCCCTCTCTCTTTCCATCTTTCTCTCTCTCTTTCCATCTCTCTCTCTCCTCCACCCTGTTCTCAATGGGAATAATAAGTCATAGTCACTTTAAAGAGTATTGTTAATGTCTGCACTGTCTCTGTTCCAGTTACATTAGTGTTATTTTTCTAAGTGACTTATAGTCAAACTGATCATGGTTTCAGAGTGGGCACTAAGTGGGCACTAAGTGGGCACTAAGTGGGCACTAAGTGAGTGAATTATTAAAAGATTGGTAAAGCCACTGCTGGAATGGAGAGAGAAAATAAGGGGTGGAGAGATTGTGGTGGTGGGGACGGGGGACGGGGGATGGGGGTCTGGGACGGGGGGACGGGGGATGGGGGACGGGGGACGGGGACGGGGAAGCTTCCAACCAGTCTTTGTGGTTGGAAGCTTTACTTTCTTCCTGTTGTATCACTGTGGTCATACTGTCTGGATTCATGTTGTATCACTGTGGTCATACTGTCTGGATTCATGTTGTATCACTGTAGTCATACTGTCTGGATTCATGTTGTATCACTGTGGTCATACTGTCTGGATTCATGTTGTATCACTGTGGTCATACTGTCTGGATTCATGTTGTATCACTGTGGTCATACTGTCTGGATTCATGTTGTATCACTGTGGTCGTACTGTCTGGATTCATGGTGTATCACACTCACTAGCTCTTACGTTGATGTATGTAAATATGTTATTTATTTATTAAAGTCTTTTGATTGAATATTCAAAACACGTATTATTCCCAAGCTTTTTTAACGCGTTAAGATTTCACACATTGCGGTATATCACAATTGATTCTCATTTGTACTGGCATTTAGCACAAAGTTAAAAACAGGCGTTCTGTGGTTAAACAATTGTGGTTCTACGGTTGTGGTCCTGTGGGTAAACAATTGTTGTTCTGTGGTTAAACAGTTGTGCTTCTGTGTTTAAACAGTTGTGCTTCTGTGGTTATAGAGTTGTGGTTCTGTGGTTATAGAGTTGTGGTTCTGTGGTTATAGAGTTGTGGTTCTGTGGTTATAGAGTTGTGGTTATAGAGTTGTGGTTCTGTGGTTATAGAGTTGTGGTTCTGTGGTTATAGAGTTGTGGTTCTGTGGTTATAGAGTTGTGATTATGTGGGTTAACAGTTGTAGTTCTGTGGTTAAACAGTCGTGGTTATAAAGTTGTTGTAACAGTTTGGAAAGCTTAGCCAACCCTTCTCCTGATAATGATTACTTACTGGGAGATTTTGCTCCAGCCATACTATTAACACACGTGCTTGTACAAAGCATGGTCCTGGTGAGCAGCTGATTGGTTGAATAACTTGTGTTAGAGCAGGGCTAGAGTTAAAGCCTGCACGCCGCTACCAGCAGATGGCCCTGTTGGACAGCTGATTTCAGAGTCCGTTTTCAGAACACACACACACACACACACACACACACACACACACACACACACACAGATAATGTTTCTACTCTCCATCAGTATTGTAACGCTGACAGACAGATGGAGGATGATTGGTAGATAATTGAGAAATGAGCATGAACATTTCCATCATCATACCTGTGTGTGAGCGTGTTCTCCCTTCAATAACCCACAAATATCACTACAACTGCTTCTAATGCAATACAATTAGCTAAATATCAACAGACGGAAATTGCATTTCAAATGCCATGGGTGTCAATCACACGATCACAGTGTCTGAACACTGTTACGCTTCTGAAGACCATCTCCCACAATGCACGTGTGTTTGTCGAAGGTATTTGATGTCCAAACGCTGGACTAAATGTTCTTTATGTTTTTTTTCCGAGTCTCTGTCTTCCGTATGAAGGGATGGCGGTTTGGATCCTCAGATACTTTTAACCGTTTTCAGTCCTAACACACCTGACCAATGTAGAATCATGGTGTAGAATACAATGTAATCACCCCCGTTCCAGATTATAAACTTAAATAGTTTTCCTGCTTTCTCCAACTTTCTCAATTTTCCAAACATTAGTGATTTAGATATTATTATTTTTTTTTTTAATTATGCGGAATGATCGAGACATGCCTTCCCAAATAAGGACTGAATTTGACAAAATTCAATAAGAAGGCCTTGTTTGTTTAGTTTTTTTGTTTGCCCCACCAAGATTTACATGCTAAAATCACCACTATTTACCGGTATTCACAGATGTCATCAGTAGGAGTCAGTATAATTCTCATTTATCAGAAGGTATAACTGTAATGGTTTTTGGTAACCTGCAAAAAACGTGCCGACTTTTCATGCTGCTAAACATTTCGTGGAGGCAATTCATGAAGCGGATAAAAAATGAAAAAAAGATTGGGTTTCGATGTCTTGCCAAGGCTGCACTGCAGCATCTACTCACAGCCACTATCCCACTACTGGACAGTACGCGGGATTTGACCTGCTTCGTTTCCGACCTGGGCTGGTACACCCCTCCTTAGACAACCTGGTGGTCTCGGGCTCCCCCAAGAACACCATATCGATACCGAACTTAGCACGGACACCCGTTCGACATAGCATGCTGCAGCTCAGAGCTCCTCAGCTCACTCGATCCACCAACCTCAGCCTCCCAGTGACTTGGATTACAGGCACGCGCCACCGCAAGAAACTCAGCTGCAGGTAGAGGTGATCAATGTAGGAGTCTGTGATGTAAATTGGAACCACTAAGAAGTGCTGCTGACGAAGGTTGTAACAAATATGCTTCACCATACATTGAATACAGTAAAAAAAACACATACCTGTGACTGACAATCAGTCTGACATATCATTTTTTATAAAATGTATTCAAAAACAGTTTCAGAAAAAACGGTTTTCTAATGAAGGTGTTTAACGACTAGCTGATTGATTTTGCAAATACGGGCACTTTTTGGATGTTAAATGTTTTTGAAAAATCTTGAAAGTGCTTTTTATCTATCTGAATATATTATTCACTCTGTCTGGAAACATGATCTAATAGTGGCTGAGAGCACACTATTTAAGATTATAAAGATTTTTATTGGTTTCCCCAAATACCTGAGGGGAAATGTCATTACCACCAGGTCATAAAATTTGCTCTTTTAGTTGAAAAGCTTTGATTGGACTGATCATGTCAACATCATACTTTCAAAATCTTAGCTAGCAGTCACCATCATGAATCAAGTCGAAAATCTACGGGCAAATCCTTTTCAATCCTTGTCATATGAAGAGAAATTAAGAAGAGAAATGACAGATTAAACATATCGGTGCTCATCGGCCATTGGACATAAACATTACACAACAAGATAGAAACGGCAAACTCAACAATGAGTGGTTTGGAAGGAAGTGAGCACAGCAGAACAACGTGAGTCTACAAATGTATTGTATGCTGCTGCATAAATGATGGAATATTACAGGGAGATATGTATACTGTAGTTTAGAGACTAATAACGTTACTAAGTGTATGTTGTGTAGTAAGCTGATAGTAGCCCATGTGCATCACGCTAATAATTTGGTCCCTTTTCCCCTCTTAATTAGCCTATAGCCTGTTTTAGAGATATGTAGTCATTGAATATTGTAAGAGCTTTCATTGTCTGCTCATATGCCCCCCATTATTTATCCTACGGTTCCGACTTGGTGTACAGGGAGAATACTGTAAGAACGCCAAATGTTCTGAATTCTGGCGCTGTACATTTCAAAAGTGCTGAACAAATAGTTATATTGACAACGTCCGTCCTAGCTCGCTCATGATTGGTTTAATCGAAATTACGGATTGACTCTGATCCGCTCACCGTTCCCTTGTGCCATAGTTTGTACATCTCAATTGTCAGTAGAAACCACATTTGTTAAAGCAAGTCAGCCATATCAGCTATGTTTTTTTTTAAAGGCAGTAAATGAGGCTGAATTAACTGTTTCGCTGCCAGACGAGGCTCCATTGATAGCCAGGTGTAGCAGTGGTAAGGTGTTGGGACTGCTGTTGGGACTCTGCTGTTGGTACAGCTTTATGTAGGCCCTAACAGTTTGTGGGCACTCTTTGTTACCGTTATAGTGCAATTAAAGTATTGTTTAGTGTTTTGTTGTGTAGTGGCTTTGCTGGCATGGATATTATTTATAGTTTTTTTTGTTTGCCCCACCAAGATTTACATGCTAAAATCACCACTGTTTACCGGTATTCACAGATGTCATCAGTAGGAGTCAGTATAATTCCCATTTATCAGAAGGTATAACTGTAATGGTTTTTGGTAACCTGCAAAAAACGTGCCGACTTTTCATGCTGCTAAACATTTCGTGGAGGCAATTCATGAAGCGGATAAATTTTTTTAAAAAGATTGGGTTTTGATGTCTTGCCAAGGCTGCACTGCAGCATCTACTCACAGGCACTATCCCACTACTGGACAGTACGGGGGATTTGACCTGCTTCGTTTCCGACCTGGGCCGGTACACCCCTCCTTAGACAACCTGGTGGTCTCGGGCTCCCCCAAGAACACCATATCGATACCGAACTTAGCACGGACACCCGTTCGACATAGCATGCTGCAGCTCAGAGCTCCTCAGCTCACTCGATCCACCAACCTCAGCCTCCCAGTGACTTGGATTACAGGCACGCGCCACCGCACACGGCAAGAGACTCAGCTGCAGGTAGAGGTGATAAATGTAGGAGTCTGTGATGTAAATTGGAATCACTAAGAAGTGCTGCTGACGAAGGTTGTAACAAATATGCTTCACCATACATTGAATACAGTAAAAAAAACACATACCTGTGACTGACAATCAGTCTGACATATCATTTTTTATAAAATGTATTCAAAAACAGTTTCAGAAAAAACGGTTTTCTAATGAAGGTGTTTAACGACTAGCTGATTGATTTTGCAAATACGGGCACTTTTTGGATGTTAAATGTTTTTGAAAAATCTTGAAAGTGCTTTTTATCTATCTGAATATATTATTCACTCTGTCTGGAAACATGATCTAATAGTGGCTGAGAGCACACTATTTAAGATTATAAAGATTTTTATTGGTTTCCCCAAATACCTGAGGGGAAATGTCATTACCACCAGGTCATAAAATTTGCTGTTTTAGTTGAAAAGCTTTGATTGGACTGATCATGTCAACATCATACTTTCAAAATCTTAGCTAGCAGTCATCATCAGGAATCATGTCGAAAATCTACGGGCAAATCCTTTTCAATCCTTGTCATATGAAGAGAAATTAAGAAGAGAAATGACAGATTAAACATATCGGTGCTCATCGGCCATTGGACATAAACATTACACAACAAGATAGAAACGGCAAACTCAACAATGAGTGGTTTGGAAGGAAGTGAGCACAGCAGAACAACGTGAGTCTCCAAATGTATTGTATGCTGCTGCATAAATGATGGAATATTACAGGGAGATATGTATACTGTAGCTTAGAGACTAATAACGTTACTAAGTGTATGTTGTGTAGTAAGCTGATAGTAGCCCATGTGCATCACGCTAATAATTTGGTCCCTTTTCCCCTCTTAATTAGCCTATAGCCTGTTTTAGAGATATGTAGTCATTGAATATTGTAAGAGCTTTCATTGTCTGCTCATATGCCCCCCATTATTTATCCTACGGTTCCGACTTGGTGTACAGGGAGAATACTGTAAGAACGCCAAATGTTCTGAATTCTGGCGCTGTACATTTCGAAAGTGCTGAACAAATAGTTATATTGACAACGTCCGTCCTAGCTCGCTCATGATTGGTTTAATCGAAATTACGGATTGCCTCTGATCCGCTCGTCGTTCCCTTGTGCCATAGTTTGTACATCTCAATTGTCAGTAGAAACCACATTTGTTAAAGCAAGTCAGCCATATCAGCTATGTTTTTTTAAAAAGGCAGTAAATGAGGCTGAATTAACTGTTTCGCTGCCAGACGAGGCTCCATTGATAGCCAGGTGTAGCAGTGGTAAGGTGTTGGGACTCTGCTGTTGGTACAGCTTTATGTAGGCCCTAACAGTTTGTGGGCACTGTTTGTTACCGTTATAGTGCAATTAAAGTATTGTTTAGTGTTTTGTTGTGTAGTGGCTTTGCCTCCATAGATATTGTTTATAGTTTTTTTTGTTTGCCCCACCAAGATTTACATGCTAAAATCCCCACTGTTTACCGGTATTCACAGATGTCATCAGTAGGAGTCAGTATAATTCTCATTTATCAGAAGGTATAACTGTAATGGTTTTTGGTAACCTGCAAAAAACGTGCCGACTTTTCATGCTGCTAAACATTTCGTGGAGGCAAATCATGAAGCGGATAAAAAATGAAAAAAAGATTGGGTTTCGATGTCTTGCCAAGGCTGCACTGCAGCATCTACTCACAGGCACTATCCCACTACTGGACAGTACGGGGGATTTGACCTGCTTCGTTTCCGACCTGGGCCGGTACACCCCTCCTTAGACAACCTGGTGGTCTCGGGCTCCCCCAAGAACACCATATCGATACCGAACTTAGCACGGACACCCGTTCGACATAGCATGCTGCAGCTCAGAGATCCTCAGCTCACTCGATCCACCAACCTCAGCCTCCCAGTGACTTGGATTACAGGCACGCGCCACCGCACACGGCAAGTAAATCAGCTGCAGGTAGAGGTGATAAATGTAGGAGTCTGTGATGTAAATTGGAATCACTAAGAAGTGCTGCTGACTAGGTTGTAACAAATATGCTTCACCATACATTGAATACAGTAAAAAAAACACATACCTGTGACTGACAATCAGTCTGACATATTATTTTTTATAAATTGTATTAAAAAACATTTTCAGAAATTCTATAAAATGCTTTAAATAAATCATTGTGCTCATTTGATAATCTGACAACAAAAATAATGTGTGATAAAGAAAACACCCCAAAATAGTGATAAACAAAACCAAAAACGTTCTCTATGCTGACTTCATTCACAATGGATATCAAAGAATAACGTATGGTATCATTCACACCTCAACAGAGCTTGATGAACAAGATCATTATTTAAAGAGACTATTTATGACTTCATTCCATGACAATTTACAGAAATGGTGAACTGAATATGTGAGAGCAGTTAGTTGTATGATCCAATTGGCCTATGTATTGTTCAAGCATCCGTAATGTTTAGGTCTATCCAGTCCTTTAGGTTCTGTGAACATTGAAGGAGCGGGATCTAGGGGTGCTAGGAACCTAAATGGAACTGGGGTGCGTTCAGTTCGATTAAATGTTTGCTACATTACGTGACGGTTTGTACTAAATTACACATTTCCCCAAATTGTTGTTCAACGTTGTGGTTTGGGTGTGATGGCGGCTACTCTGATAGCGTACCCCAAACTACAAACCAACCCCTCTCTGTTCTTCAAATGGTTGTTCAGAAGAGCACCATTTCTGTTTAATTGCACACTGCACATCATTTTTTTCGTACTGAACGCAGCCCTGGGACAATACCTGTGACACACCCCTCTGGTGGTTGTAGAGCCTTGGTTGGGCGGTTCCTCCTGGTTTTATAAACAGTGACCATGGAAACCACGATGGTCCGTGTCGCAAAGTGTATGATGCGTCTGATGGGAAGCTCAATTACACAGTGTTACCTGCTACGTGCTGTAATTAAATAAATAAAAAAATGCTGAACTTGAAGTTAGTAAAGCCAAGATGGGTGCTTAGCCATAAAGAATGAAGTCCACTGTCTTTTAGGTTTAAGAGATGAACTCAGTGTTTGAGATATTACTGCAATGACAATCCAAGCCCCGTTCCCCCATAGCATCTAACAGCCTACCCATCTAGAGAAAAGCAGTGGTGATCAGTAACTCCATCAGAAGACTATTATGTTTGTCCAAAGCCATGTCCTGTCTCTGTGTGTTCTGTGTGTGGACTAATACCTCATGTCTCTATATAGCACCGTGATATCCTCTAAGTAGAGTCAAACATGTAACCTCCTCTTTCAGTATAAACCACACAAATCAAATCATATATAGACACATTTCGATGGCTTCAGATCATTTGTATTCTAGGACGTTTCTTGACGGAGGGGGCCATGTCTTTCTATGTGATGTACAGTGGCTTGCGAAAGTATTCACCCTTGGCATTTTTCCTATTTTGTTCCCTTACAACCTGGAATTAAAATCGATTTGGGGGGGGGGTTGTATCATTTGATTTACACAACATGCCTAGCAATTTGAAGATGCAAAATATTTTTTATTGTGAATCAAACAAGAAATAAGACAAAAAAACTGTAAACTTGAGTGTGCATAACTATTCACCCCCCCAAAGTCAATATTTTGCAGAGCCACCTTTTGCAGCAATTACAGATGCAAGTCTCTTGGGGTATGTCTCTATAAGCTTGTCACATCTAGCCACTGGGATTTTTTGCCCATTCTTCAAGGCAAAACTGCTCGAGCTCCTTCAGGTTGGAAGGGTTCCGCTGTTGTACAGAAATCTTTAAGTCATACCACAGATTCTCAATTGGATTGAGGTCTGGTCTTTGACAAGGCCATTCCATGACATTTAAATGTTTCCCCTTAAACCACTCGAGTCTTGCTTTAGCAGTATTCTTAGGGTCATTGTCCTGCTGGAAGGTGAACCTCCGTCCCAGTGTCAAATCTCTGGAAAACTGAAATAGTTTTCCCTCAAGAATTTCCCTGTATTTAGCGCCATCCATCATTCCTTCAATTCTAACCAGTTTCCCAGTCCCTGCCGATGAAAAACATCCCCACAGCATGCTGCCACCACCATGCTTCACTCTGGGGATGGTATTCTCGGGGTGATGGGAGGTGTTGGGTTTGCGCCAGACATAGCGTTTTCCTTGATGGACAAAAAGCTAAATTTTTGTCTCATCTGACCAGAGTACCTTCTTCCATATGTTTAGGGAGTCTCCCACATGCCTTTTGGCGAACACCAAACGTGTTTGCTTATTTTTTTTCTTTAAGCAATGGATTTTTTCTTGCCACTCTTCCCTAAAGCCCAGCTCTGTGGAATGTACGGCTTAAAGTGGTCCTATAGACAGATTCTTTGCAGCTCCTTAAGGGTTTTGGTCTCTTAGTTGCCTCTCTGATTAATTCCCTCCTTGCCTGGTCCGTGAGTTTTGGTGGGCAGCCCTCTCTTGGCAGGTTGTTGTGGTGCCATATTCTTTCAGTTTTTTAATAATGGATTTAATGGTTCTCCGTGGGATGTTCAAAGTTTCGGATATTTTTTATAACCTTTTAACGTGAAGGCATGAGAGATTCTGATGCATTTGGATAATATTCATACGGTTAGAGCATGAAGAGATAATCTGGCAGCCCTGTTTTGAGCCATTTGGAGCTTTTTTATATCTGTCTTTGCTGCAGATTACCATATAACTGGACAGTACTCTAAGTGTGATAGGACCAAGGATTGACCATATAACTGGACATTACTCTAAGTGTGATAGGACCAGGGACTCCATTGTCCTGAGTCTGCACAACTCTGCCAGGACCTAGGATCAAGGGAGATACTAAAGTGTTTTAGTACTATATCTCTTGACACAATGATGAAAATAATCATGGCCTCCAAACCCTCAAGCTGCATACTGGACCCTATTCCAACTAAACTACTGAAAGAGCTGCTTCCTGTGCTTGGCCCTCCTATGTTGAACATAATAAACGGCTCTCTATCCACCGGATGTGTACCAAGCTCACTAAAAGTGGCAGTAATAAAGCCTCTCTTGAAAAAGCCGAATCTTGACCCAGAAATTATAAAAAACTATCGGCCTATATCGAATCTTCCATTCCTCTCAAAAATTTTAGAAAAAGCTGTTGCACAGCAACTCACTGCCTTCCTGAAGACAAACAATGTATACGAAACGCTTCAGTCTGGTTTTAAACCCCATCATAGCACTGAGACTGCACTTGTGAAGGTGGTAAATGACCTTTTAATGACGTCAGACCGAGGCTCTGCATCTGCCCTCGTGCTCCTAGATCTTAGTGCCGCTTTTGATACCATCGATCACCACATTCTTTTGGAGAGATTGGAAACCCAAATTGGTCTACATGGACAAGTTCTGGCCTGGTTTAGATCTTATCTGTCGGAAAGATATCAGTTTGTCTCTGTGAATGGTTTGTCCTCTGACAAATCAATTGTAAATTTCGGTGTTCCTCAAGGTTCCGTTTTAGGACCACTATTGTTTTCACTATATATTTTACCTCTTGGGGATGTCATTCAAAAACATAATGTTAAATTTCACTGCTATGCGGACGACACACAGCTGTACATTTCAATGAAACATGGTGAAGCCCCGAAATTCCCTCGCTAGAAGCCTGTGTTTCAGACATAAAGAAGTGGATGGCTGCAAACTTTCTACTTTTAAACTCGGACAAAACAGAGATGCTTGTTCTAGGTCCCAAGAAACAAAGAGATCTTCTGTTGAATCTGACAATTAATCTGGATGGTTGTACAGTCGTCTCAAATAAAACTGTGAAGGACCTCGGCGTTACTCTGGACCCTGATCTCTCCTTTGAAGAACATATCAAGACTGTTTCAAGGACAGCTTTTTTCCATCTACGTAACATTGCAAAAATCAGAAACTTTCTGTCCAAAAGTGACGCAGAAAAATTAATCCATGCTTTTGTTACTTCTAGGCTGGACTACTGCAATGCTCTACTTTCCAGCTACCCGGATAAAGCACTAAACAAACTTCAGTTAGTGCTAAATACGGCTGCTAGAATCCTGACTAGAACCAAAAAATGTGATCATATTACTCCAGTGCTAGCCTCCCTACACTTGCTTCCTGTTAAGACAAGGGCTGATTTCAAGGTTTTACTGCTAACCTACAAAGCATTACATGGGCTTGCTCCTACCTATCTTTCCGATTTGGTCCTGCCGTACATACCTACACGTACGCTACGGCCACAAGATGCAGGCCTCCTAATTGTCCCTAGAATTTCTAAGCAAACGGCTGGAGGTAGGGCTTTCTCCTATAGAGCTCCATTTTTATGGAATGGTCTGCCTACCCATGTGAGAGACGCAGACTCAGTCTCAACCTTTAAGTCTTTACTGAAGACTTATCTCTTCAGTAGGTCCTATGATTAAGTATAGTCTGGCCCAAGAGTGTGAAGGTGAACGGAAAGGCTGGAGCAACGAACTGCCCTTGCTGTCTCTGCCTTGCCGGTTCCCCTCTTTCCACTGGGATTCTCTGCCTCTAACCCTATTACAGGGGCTGAGTCACTGGCTTACTGGTATTCTTCCATGCCGTCCATGGGAGGGGTGCGTCACTTGAGTGGGTTGAGTCACTGACGTGGTCTTCCTGTTTGGGTTGGCGCCCCCCCCTTGGGTTGTGCCATGGCGGAGATCTTTGTGGGCTATACTCGGCCTTGTCCTAGGACGGTAAGTTGGTGGCTGTAGACATCCCTCTAGTGGTGTGGGGGCTGTGCTTTGGCAAAGTGGGTGGGGTTATATCCTGCCTGTTCGGATGGGGCCACAGTGTCTTCTGATCTCTCCTGTCTCAGCCTCCAGTATTTATGCTGCAGTAGTTTATGTGTCGGGGGGCTAGGGTCAGTCTGTTACATCTGGAGTATTTCTCTTGTCTTATCCGGTGTCCTGTGTGAATTTAAATATGCTCTCTCTAATTCTCTCTTTCTGTCTTTCTCTCCGAGGACCTGAGCCCTAGGACCATGCCTCAGGACTACCTGGCATGATGACTCCTTGCTGTCCCCAGTCCACCTGGCCGTGCTGCTGCTCCAGTTTCAACTGTTCTGCCCTCGGCTATGGCACCCTGACCTGTTCACCGGATGTGCTTGTTGCACCCTCGACAACTACTATGATTATTATTATTTGACCATGCTAGTCATTTATGAACATTTTAACATCTTGACCATGTTCTGTTATAATATCCACCCGGCACAGCCAGAAGAGGACTGGCCACCCCTCATAGCCTGGTTCCTCTCTAGGTTTCTTCCTAGGTTTTTGCCTTTCTAGGGAGTTTTTCCTAGGGAGTTTTTCCTAGCCACCGTGCTTCTTTCACATGCATTGCTTGCTGTTTGGGGTTTTAGGCTGGGTTTCTGTACAGCACTTTGAGATATCAGCTGATGTACGAAGGGCTATATAAATAAATTTGATTTGATTTTGATTTGGATTGACCATATAACTGGACAGTACTCTAAGTGTGATAGGACCAGGGATTGACCATATAACTGGATAGTACACTTAAGTGTGATAGAACCAGGGATTCAATCACCTGAATCAGTGTGCTAGATGTTACGTACTCTGTTCTCTAGTTGCGCCGTTATTTCTAATATTCTCTAGGTGTTCTGTGATTGGCTCAGTGTTCTGTCACTCATGGGGACACTATGTCACTGCAAAATCTACGGGGAGAGCTCAAAAATTCAAGCCTCTTGGGTGCTGCCACAGAGTTACATTAGAAGTGCCCATCCAAGAAGGCTCAAGGTCATTGGCCACAGATAAAATTACGTCAAATCTCGTTATATCTACAGTAGCTTTGATTGGACTGAACATGTCAACATCCTACTTTCAAAATCTTAGCTAGTAGTGCTGAAATGTTTTATTGACAACGTCCACCCTAGCTCACTTATTAATGTCTTAATCGAAATTACAGATTGCCTCTGATCCGCGCGTCGGCAACTTATGCCATAGTTGTACATCTCAATTGTTAGTAGAAACCACATTTGTTTAAGCACGTCAGCCATATCAGCTATGTTTTTGAGGCTGAATGACCTGTTTCGCTGCCAGATCAGGCTCTACTGATAGACGAGGCTCCATTGATAGCCAGGTGTAGCAGTGGTAAGGTGTTGGGACTGCTGTATGTCGGCCCTAACAGTTTGTAGACACCGTTTGTCACCGTTAAAGTGCAATTAATGTATTGTTTAGTGTTTTGTGTAGTGGCTTTGCTGACATGCATCTATAAAAACAGATTTTTTTGCCACATCAAGATTTAAAGTTGAAGTCGGAAGGTTACATACACTTGGTTATTATTCAAATGTATTGTTAACAAACTATAGTTTTGGCAAGTCGGTTAGGACATCTACTTTGTGCAAGACACAAGTCATTTTTCCAATAGTTGTTTACAGATAGATTATTTCACTTATAATTAATTTTATCACAATTCCAGTGGGTCAGAAGTTTACACACCAGCTGTGTGTACTAAGTTGACTGTGCCATTAAACAGCTTGGAAAATTCCAGAAAATGATGTCATGGCTTTAGAAGCTTCTAATAGGCTAATTGACATACTTTTAGTCAATTGGAGGTGTACCTGTGGATGTATTTCAAGGCCTACCTTCAAACTCAGTGCCTCTTTGCTTAACATCATGAGAAAATCTAAATAAATCAGCCAAGACCTCAGAAAAAAATGGTATACCTCCACAAGTCTGGTTCATCCTTGGGAGCAATTTCCAAACGCCTGAAGGTACCGCGTTCATCTGTACAAACAACAGTACGCAAGTATAAACACCATGGGACCACGCAGCCGTCATATCGCTCAGGAAGGAGACGCGTTCTGTCTCCTAGAGATGAACGTACTTTGGTGCGAAAAGTGCAAATCAATCCCAGAACAACAGCAAAGGACCTTGTGAAGATGCTGGAGGAAACGGGTACAAAAGTATCTATATCCACAGTAAAGCTAGCCCTATATCGACATAACCTGAAAGGCCACTCAGCAAGGAAGAGGCCACTGCTCCAAAACCGCCATAAAAAAGCCAGACTACGGTTTGCAACTGCACATGGGGACAAAGATCGTACTTTTTGGAGAAATGTCCTCTGGTCTGGTGAAACAAAAATAGAACTGTTTGGCCATAATGACCATCGTTATGTTTGGAAGAAAAACGGGGAGGCTTGCAAGCCTAAGAACACCATACCAACCAGGGGTGGCAGCATCATGTTGTGGGGGTGCTTTGCTGCAGGAGGGACTGGTGCACTTCACAAAATAGATGGCATCATGAGGTAGGAAAATTATGTGGAGATATTGAAGCAACATCTCAAGACATCAGTCAGGAAGTTAAAGCTTTGTCGCAAATGGGTCTTCCAAATGGACAATGTCCCCAAGCATACTTCCAAAGTTGTGGCAAAATGGCTTAAGGACAACAAAGTCAAGGTATTGGAGTGGCCATCACAAAGCCCTGACCTCAATTTGTGGGCAGAACTGAAAAAGCACGTGCAAGCAAGGAGCCCTACAAACCTGACTCAGTTACACCAGCTCTGTCAGGAGGAATGGGCCAAAATTCACCCAACGTATTGTGGGAAGCTTGTGGAAGGCTACCTGAAACGTTTGACTCAAGTTAAACAATTTAAAGGCAATGCTACCAAATACTAATTTAGTGAATGTAAACTTCTGACCCACTGGGAATGTGATGAAAGAAATAAAAGCTGAAATAAATCATTCTCTCTACTATTATTCTGACATTTCACATTCTTAAAATATAGTAGTGATCCTAACTGACCTAAAACAGGGAATTTTTACTAGGATTAAATATCAAGAATTGTGAAAAACAGAGTCTAAATGTATTTGGCTAAGGTGTATGTAAACTTCCGACTTCAACTGTACATGCTAAAATCAGCACTACTCATACATAGGCCTAAATATTTATGATACTGGTTTTTCATCCTTGCCTTTTAATCAGAGACTGATTCAGACCTGGGAAACCAGCTGTGTGTCTCTGACCAATCAATGGCCTTAATAAATTAATCAATTATAGTAATTGGTTAATTGAGAGAACTGAAAAGCAGCAGGACTGTGGTTCGAGAGGAGTAGAGCTGTGTATTCTACCAACTTGATGTACTATAATGGGTCACTGCTTACTATTTTAATGTCTAGTGTAAAGTCTTGAGGTTATACCATGAATATATTATGTGGTTGACGCGTGTGTAAGTTGTTATCTGTGCGTCCATACTTGTGTCTGCGTGCGTGTGTGTTTGTGTGTATCTTTGGGAACTTCTGTTGAAATACTGTACATTCTCAACGTTTATTGATCCAGGTTCGTCTCACTGAGAACTATAAATCTCTTTCCATCCACACCTGACCAGGTATTGATCCAGGTTCATCTCACTGAAAACTATGAATCGCTTTCCATCCACACCTGACCAGGTATTGATCCAGGTTCGTCTCACTGAGAACTATGAATCTCTTTCCATCCACACCTGACCAGGTATTGATCCAGGTTCATCTCACTGAGAACTATGAATCTCTTTCCATCCACACCTGACCAGGTATTGATCCAGGTTCATCTCACTGAGAACTATGAATCTCTTTCCATCCACACCTGACCAGGTATTGATCCAGGTTCATCTCACTGAGAACTATGAATCTCTTTCCATCCACACCTGACCTTTTTATATTCCATACAATTCCCTCCAAAACCATAAACAGACAAAAAGCCAGGACAGAAAACGAGAACATTAAATAGCCTTTCTGCTAAATGTGGCATATGTACAGTGGCAAGAAAAATTATGTGAACCATTTGGAATTACCTGGATTTCTGCATAAATTTGTCATAACATTTCATCTGATCATCATCTAAGTCACAACAATAGACAAACAGTCTGCTTAAACTAATAACACACAAACAATGATACGTTTTCATGTCTTTATTGAACACACCGTGTAAACATTCACAGTGCAGGGTGGGAAGTATGTGAACCCTTGGATTTAATAACTGGTTGATCCTCCTTTGGCAGCAATAACCTCATCCAAACATTTTCTGTATTTGTGAATCAGACCTGCACAACGGTCAGGAGGAATTTTGTACCATTCCTCTTTACAAAACTGTTTCAGTTCAGCAATATTCTTGGGATGTCTGGTGTGAACCACTCTCTTGAGGTCATGTCACAGCATCTCAATTGGGTTGAGGTCAGGACTCTGACTGGGCCACTCCAGAAGGTGTATTTTCTTCTGTTGAATCCATTCTGTTGTTGATTTACTTCTGTGTTTTGGGTCGTTGTCCTGTTGCATCAACCCAACTTCTGTTGAGCTTCGATTGGTGGACAGATAGCCTAACATTCTCCTGCAAAATGTCTTGATAAACTTGGGAATTCCTTTTTCCGTCGATGATAGCAAGCTGTCCAGGCCCTGAGGCAGCAAAGCAGCCCCAAACCATGATGCTCCCTCCACCATACTTTACAGTGAGGATGATGTTTTGATGTTGGTGTGCTGTGCCTTTTTTTCTCCACACATAGTGTTGTGTGTTCCTTCCAAACAACTCAACTGTAGTTTAATCTGTCCACAGAATATTTTGCCAGTAGCGCTGTGGAACATCCAGGTGCACTTTAGTAAACTTCAGACGTGCAGCAATGTTTTTTTTGGACAGCAGTGGCTTCTTCCGTGGTGTCCTCCCATGAACACCATTCTTGTTTAGTGTTTTACGTATTGTAGACTCGTCAACAGAGATGTTAGCATGTTCCAGAGATTTCTGTAAGTCTTTAGCTGACACTCCAGGATTCTTCTTAACCTCATTGAGCATTCTGCTCTGTGCTCTTGCAGTCATCTTTGCAGGATGGCCACTCCTAGGGAGAATAGCAACAGCGCTGAACTTTCTCCATTTATAGACAATTTGTCTTACCGTGGACTGATGAACATCATGGCTTTTAGAGATACTTTTATAACCCTTTCCAGCTTAATGCAAGTCAACAATTCTTAATATTATGTCTTCTGAGATCTCTTTTGTTCAAGGCACATCAGGCAATGCTCCTTGTGAATAGCAAACAAAACATGTTTGAGTGGTTTTTATAGGGCAGGGCAGCTCTAACCAACATCTCTAATTTCGTCTCATTGATTGGACTCCAGGTTAGCTGACTCTTGACTCCAATAAGCTTTAGGAGAAGTCATTAACCTAGTGGTTCACATACTTTTTCCAACCTTCACTGTGAAAGTTTAAATGATGTATTCAATATAGACAAGAAAAATACAATTATTTGCGTGTTATTAGTTTAAGCACACAGTGTTTGTCTACTGTTGTGACTTAAACAAAGATCAGATCAAATTTGATGACCAATTTATGCAGAAATCCAGGTAATTCCAAGGGGTTCTCATACTTTTTCTTGTCACTGTAGATACTGTATATTGCATCATATAGTGTTTACAAACAAATGTACATCAAATACAGAATAAATATACTCTCATGAGCAGACAGTGACTTGTTGTTCTTTTCTTGTAGAGAGGGACTACTTTTCTACGAGGAGTGCTCGTTTTCTTCTGCGCTGCGGCGGCCAAAGTCCATCCACCCGGTGTAGTCTCGGTTTTTTATCAGGTGATTAGCACTGAGACCACTGGCTCTGCTGTTCACTGTTGAGTTCCCACTGATGTAACCTAGAGGGAGGGAGGGAGCAGGGAGGGAGGAGGGGAGGAGGGGAGGGGGGAGAGCGAAAGAGGGAGAGCTATAACACCGGTTTTTATCTTTTACTGGTGTGATGGTAATATAGGACGAGGCTGACACTGGAAAAATCTGACCGTGGTGGTTTGACTGGCGTGTGATGGTAATATCCATGGTGTTAGTGTCACTGTGGAGCTTTTATCACTCCCCTCACTACCTCTCTCACACACACACACACACACACACACACACACACACACAGTCAGTCAGTGTAGGAGGTGTAACTGTCAAGCATGTTACATCTAGTCCTCTCACATGCTCCCTTTGAGCCAAGGCACTTCACAGGCCTCAGAAGTATCTCTCTCTCTCTCTCTGTGTGTGTGTGTGTGTGTGTGTGTGTGTGTGTGTGTGTGTGTGTGTGTGTGTGTGTGTGTGTGTGTGTGTGTGTGTGTGTGTGTGTGTGTGTGTGTGTGTGTGTGTCAGAGGCCAGTGTTCTAAGCCCAACCCTCCGTCTGGTTATAGAATTAATAACAGCTTTTACTAATGAGGTTCAGAGGCACAATTACACCACTCCCTCTCTCTCTCCATCTCTTTCAATGACCCGTCTTTATCTCTCCCTCTCTCTCTCCATCTCTTTCAATGACCCGTCTTTATCTCTCCCTCTCTCTCTCCATCTCTTTCAATGACCCGTCTTTATCTCTCCCTCTCTCTCTCCATCTCTTTCAATGACCCCTCTTTATCTCTCCCTCTCTCTCTCCATCTCTTTCAATGACCCGTCTTTATCTCTCCCTCTCTCTCTCCATCTCTTTCAATGACCCGTCTTTATCTCTCCCTCTCTCTCCATCTCTTTCAATGACCCGTCTTTATCTCTCCCTCTCTCTCTCCATCTCTTTCAATGACCCGTCTTTATCTCTCTCTCTCTTTTGTGCTCCAGCTCTTTATCTGACCCTTCACCCTCTTTCTTTCTCCCCCCCCGTGTCTCTGTCTCATTTACAAAGTAGAGGTATTTACATAATAACAGACTATATGTATAGCTTGTTATGATTTCATGGTACAAAGTGTAAACAGGAACTTTTGAAACATTAAAGTTGGAATCTCTGGCTTGTTGAGTTTGACACTTGAACTCAGCACATGAATATTTATCTCACATGGAAGTGGTTGATGTTAAAGGACTTTGAGTCTTGTAGAGCTTGAGTGATATTTATCTCACATGGAAGTGGTTGATGTTAAAGGACTTTGAGTCTTGTAGAGCTTGAGTGTAACGGCACCTCTTATAGAGTACATCTCTAATACTAACTTCAGTAAAGTAAAATAAAGTTATTGCCGGCTACTTTTTGTAATCCAATTCAAGAACATGCTATCTGAGAGCACCATAAGATCATCTTTAAACTGTCTGTCTTCAGTAGCCCCATGCTACTGTCTGTCTGTTTTCTGTCTGTTCTCTGTCTGTTCTCTGTCTGTTCTCTGTCTGTTCTCTGTCTGTTCTCTGTCTGTTCTCTGTCTGTTCTCTGTCTGTTCTCTGTCTGTTTTCTGTCTGTTCTCTGTCTGTTCTCTGTCTGTTCTCTGTCTGTTCTCTGTCTGTTCTCTGTCTGTTCTCTGTCTGTATGTGTGTCTATAGAGATACTATCACTGACAAAGCAGATACATTTAAGAAGATAGAAGGAAAGATCAGAAAAGATATACACACTCACACATGTACAAACTACAGGTTTCTTTTCACAACCACCAGCCATCTGGATCAACAACTCACTCTCGCTGTCATAGCAACCAGAGAAATAGAGACAGGTTCTAAAGGGACTTCAACTCACTCTCGCTGTCATAGCAACCAGAGAAATAGAGACAGGTTCTAAAGGGACTTCAACTCACTCTCGCTGTCATAGCAACCAGAGAAATAGAGACAGGTTCTAAAGGGACTTCAACTCACTCTCGCTGTCATAGCAACCAGAGAAATAGAGACAGGTTCTAAAGGGACTTCAACTCACTCTCGCTGTCATAGCAACCAGAGAAATAGAGACAGGTTCTAAAGGGACTTCAACTCACTCTCGCTGTCATAGCAACCAGAGAAATAGAGGCAGGTTCTAAAGGGACTTCAACTCACTCTCGCTGTCATAGCAACCAGAGAAATAGAGACAGGTTCTAAAGGGACTTCAACTCACTCTCGCTGTCATAGCAACCAGAGAAATAGAGACAGGTTCTAAAGGGACTTCAACTCACTCTCGCTGTCATAGCAACCAGAGAAATAGAGACAGGTTCTAAAGGGACTTCAACTCACTCTCGCTGTCATAGCAACCAGAGAAATAGAGACAGGTTCTAAAGGGACTTCAACTCACTCTCGCTGTCATAGCAACCAGAGAAATAGAGACAGGTTCTAAAGGGACTTCAACTCACTCTCGCTGTCATAGCAACCAGAGAAATAGAGACAGGTTCTAAAGGGACTTCAGAAAATATTATCTTGAAGAGAACAATGTGAGCTCTTTCATCTCTCTCTACACACTCACACACTCACACTCTCGTCTTAGGTCTCTCTTTATGTAGTGTTGTGTTGTCTCTCTTGTCATGATGTGTGTTTTGTCCTATATTTTTATTGGACAAAATTGTATTATTAATATTTTTATTTTGAATCCCAGGCCCCGTCCCCGCAGAAGGCCTTTTGCCTTTTGGTAGGCCATCATTGACATGCCTAGTTATATAAAAGGTAAAATATTTTTCATAAAAAAAATTTAAACTCACCTTTCTGTGAGGAGATGAGTCTAGCCAACAGTTCACTGAGTTTGGCTCTGGAGTCTCTGCCTTCTCCCATATATGGGTTGGTATTGACCAAAGGAGAGGAGTGAGTATGTCTGAGGCATGGCTCGGAGAGGAAGTGGGCTTTGGTTTCGAGATGTGCTATGAAAAGGAAATACAAACCACCTTGTTAGCATTTGTAAACTGTCTTGGGTTGTTTTGATGAAACTAAATGACATAAAGAAATAATGATAATATCATGAATTAAATCTTTTATTGCTATAGCGTATTTCTAGAGCCCATGGATTGCCATAAAAAAGCGTAAACATTCATATCATCAGGGTACCGGTTTCAACAAAAACGTATCCATCGTTTCTTTGTACCGGGAAAGCTAAATCAAGCGCAGCTCAGGTATTTTAACGTACTTGATAGAAATGTATTCAACATCCGGATGTGGTACCGCTCCCTGTTCTTACCTTCAGAGGGAGGGGGCCGGGCAGGGCTGCTCTCTTGGAGGGGGGGAGAGAAGTGGGGGCGTCCCGAACAGCTAGTGCACAGGACCACCAGCAGAACAAACACACACAACCCTGCAGTCATCTAGGGGAGAGAGGGGAAGAGAGAGTGGGGAAGAGAGAGAGAGAGGGGGAGAGAGAGAGGGGGAGAGAGGGAGAGAAGGGAAGAGGGAGAGAGAGAGGGAGAGATGGGGAGAGAGAAGGGAAGAGAGAGGGAGAGAAGGGGAGAGAGGGGAAGAGAGAGCGGGGAAGAGAAAGAGGGGGAGAGAGAGAGAGGGGGAGAGAGAGAGGGGGAGAGAGGGAGAGAAGGGGAGAGAGGGGAAGAGAGAGAGGGGGAAGAGGAGAGAGACAGGGGGGAGAGAGAAGGGGGGAGAGAGGGGAGAGGAATGGGAGGAGAGTGAAGACAGAGAGAGCGAGAGAGGGGAAGA